>NC_141050.1:64041764-64336764 GCF_041138505.1 Cibotium barometz | reverse complement strand
AATTAGCTCACTACACTCATTGTAGGGCATGTGCACAGTAGCCCAAAAAAAGTCAAGACCTTCAAAATACCTTAGCAAAATATAATGTAGTGAAGCTTAGTAGGGGCGGATTGGATGGAGTGATAAAATTAGAAAACCATAGTAACCATATGTTTAGTATTTGCTTTAATCTCTTTGCTCTCCCCACATATAGCATAGGCAGCATGTTCAAGAGAGGAGAGTAGGCCCTTGCAATTTTGAATTGAGCTTTGAAATCAATATCCACAATGAAACGATTAGGCTGCCACCATCATTAACCATATGCATAGGTAAATGATTGGGATGGATTTGGGGGTCCATATTAGAGTTATTATTGCTGCTGGTGTTCACATGGTAGGCGGATGGGGAGCTGAAGCTGGAGAGGTGATCTAATGTGGGTGGCATGGATTCTGTGGAATTTATATGGTCATAAAATGGGGTTAGCTGAGATCCATGGTGATGGTGGTACATTATAGCTTGTTAGGGTAGGATAAGCTAGGGAAGGTGGGATCAAAGGGAGCTAGGGTACCCATGAGGGGGGGAGGGTGTCCATCGAGTGTGAAAAGCCCCTGCATGCTGGGGATGGCTCCTGCCATACGTATGGATTCTTGGAGGCGAGAGGAGGGCACCCATCGAGTGTGAAAAGCCCCTGCGTGCTGGGGATGGCTCCTGCCATATGTATGGATTCTTGGAGGCCAGAGAATGTTAAGCCATATCGGTGGCTTTAATTGATTAGTGAAGAGCCTATTGAAGGGTCGGGGGTGCTGAAGCTGGTAGGCAGCTGCAAGGGAGGACAACCATTGTGATGGATGATAAGATATTGGACGCTCTAGATTCCATGTTCGCCAAGGAGGCCAGGGAGGTGGCATCCAATGGCGATCTCTGCTTCATTCTCTTGTTCTTTCGGCATCCCTCTTTGACAGGCACGTTGCACACAGCGCTGTGCCCTTTGGTCCAATATCTCTGACAGTTTTTGCAAAAATGGCGTGGTTGCAATAGGCTGTAGTTGTTGTAATAACAAAATTTCGTGTTGAGAGAATCGCATCGCAAGCACTTACTTTCACGTGTGTTGTTGTTGTGCGAATCTTGGGGCTGTTGCTGCTATACTGACCATAATTCTGATTACCTATTTGGCCACCACCTTGGCCACGTCCATGACCTCTATCTATTCCTCTACCTACACTTGTGTAGAAGGCCTGTGCTGCTTTGAACTATTTTTGTTTTGTGAAGACTATTGATCTTCACCAAAATTCTTCTCTTAAATGATTAGCATATTGACACCAAATCTGTGAAGTTGGGAATATTCTCCTGAGTCTGAATAGACATCTTCTTGAACACCTTGTATTGTGGCCCAAGACCACGTAGACACACTTCCACCTTATCATCATCTCATCAACATAAAGACTAATTGATGCAAGGGATTCCACAATGCCCTTGATCTTCAAGGCATAATCATTCAAAAATATATTTTTCTTCTCTATAGTATGAAGCTTGTTGAGATGTCAAGATCAACATGAGCTGACACTCACGAGGCGCCTACACGACCAATCGACATTTATATCACGGGCGGATTTGGTAGCTAGTATTGAGATGTCAAGCTCAATATGAGCTGACACTCACGAGGCACCTGCATGACCGATTGACATTTATATCACTGGTGGGTTTGGTAGCTGGTATCGACATATCTTTGCCAGAGATTCTACAGCTGGACTACACCGACTAGTCCACATCTACCCACTCCTCTTAGCATGTCAATTTTACCTAGGTACTAAAGCGATCATGCCCATGGAGTTCTTAGCCCCAAGTATATGTGTCATAGTGCACAAAAAACTCACTAAAAATGCGCTAAGTTATCGCCTCTTCGAGCTTGAAAAGCTTGATGAAAATTGGATCTTTGCAATCTATAGCATGATTGTAGAGAAGCTAAGGCATAAATTGTGCTTTGATGACCAGCTCAAGGACAAAAAACTGAATGAGGGCAACATGGTCCTCTTATTCAGCATAAAAACACATAAGATTAAGCTTAAGCTCTAAGGTTTAGCAGCTTTCCTAGTCTCTAAGATCACACCACAAGGCATCGTGTGCATTCAAACACTTGATGGTGTTGATATGTCTGGTTACTTTAATGGTAGGAAACTCAAACGCTATTATGGACCTCTCATAGAGGACACCTTAAAAGCCATTCATGATAAAAATAAATAAAGAAAAAAAGAAAATGATGATATATGCACGCAAGAAGAGGCCAAAGCAAGGCAAGCCAAGCTTAGGCAAAAATATATCATGGTCAACATGGCCCACCCAAGTGGTCAATCTAAGAAGAAGATTGGGAGGTGAAGCCAGCTCGGTTGTGGTTAGGAATGACCACCCCAACCAGCTTTGTCCAAAAATTAGCTCTTGTTGATACAGGGACTTGTTACAATTTAATGTAATATGAAACATGTCATTTTCTCGAGGAACCTACACTGAGAGTAAACCCGGCCATTTTCACAATAGTTGCCGCACAACATGTTCGTTGCATTGGCACAATCACACTTTTATTCCACATCAAAAATAATCCCTTGAAAGGGAAGTTGTATGTGATTCCTACAGGAACAATGCGTGAAGAGATCCTCCTTAGGCAGGGGATGGATGGGCCATAATATATCCGGCTTCCCAAATTTTCCCAGCAATGTTTGGTAATGATGCTAACACCTGCCCCACCATCCAAGATGGCCAATGCTTGGTATCCATTATGATGAATTCACCCATGCCAAGCACTCCCCAATCCAACACCCACAATCACCCTAACACCTCACCCTTATCACTCTATTCCCCAAAAAATAGGCCACTCTCGTTATGCCAACCACATCATAATGCCTCTCACACCCACACTACCACAATGCAAAACAACTCTCTCACATTGCCAAATCACTAGTAGTTGCCCCACCAGTTCACACTAACCTAACTAACACTACTGACCATACTAACAAATCTCCACAAGGTTTGATATCTCACCACTGGGTGCCCAAGAAACTTCTTGTAGGATAAGGTTACTATGAAGGCAAATCTCAATTGTGGATTCCCAGAAGGTCCCACCATCCCCCTTGACAAGGCACCCAAAGCCCCTTGTCACCAGTGTTGGCCCTCCATTCGTCAACCTCAAGCCTACAAGGTATCAAATCAATGCCAACCTAAGCGCTCTTCAAGGCGTTCTAACCCTCAATCGAACCCTTAACCCACGCAATCAACCCTTTGTTGGATCCCAAAACCTCTTCTTTGCGCCTAAAATTTTTATGAGGGTAATCATAACATATGGATTCGCAAATCTCTCCAACCTAAACCCTTACCGCGTGTCACACTACAATTGCCTACCCATCATTGGGTACCCAAGGAAACATCTACAGTGAAGACTGTTCAAGAAAAAGGAAAGCAGAAGGTCCTGTGTATGAAACAACCACCCCCATGCTACCACTAACAAACTTCCTTACAGATATACCTTCAATGTTGGAAATCCCCTAGCCTATCATTCAAAGGCTCGAAAGTAATATCAACTCCCTCAGCCTTAGCTACTTCCTTACCACCCTCATCGGAATCAATTCAGGAAAAGCTACCCACTACCTCACCAACACCCTACTGGAATCGACTCCTTGTCTTGGCCAATTTTTTTTTGCCACGGCCATACCAAGTTTGCCACGGATGTTCCAAGTTTGGCTCGCCTGTTCCATCTTCACCCCGTCGCCACAACCATTCACTATGATTTTGCGGCCGTTCCTTCTGTTCTCCCAAGCTTGCGGACGCTCGTTCTATTTTTGCAAGTGCACACCCGTTCTCTTTTAAAACTCTATTTGCATGCCTATTCGCTTTTCCAAGTTCAGTTCATGCAGTCATTCGCTCAAGTTCCCATGCTTGTTCGCTTTTCCAACTCTATTTGCATGCCTATTCGCTTTTCCAAGTTCAGATCATGCAGTCATTCGCTCAAGTTCCCACGCCTGTTCACTTTTCCAACTCCATTTGCATGCTTGTTCACTTTTCCAACTCCATTTGCATGCTTGTTCGCTTTTCCAAGTCGGTTTGCATGGATATTTGCTCAAGTTCCCACACCCTTTCACTTTTCCAACTCTGTTCACACACTTGTTCACTTTTCCAAGTCAGTTCGCACGACCATTCGCTCAAGTTCCCATGGTCATTCGCTCAAATTCCCATGCCTGTTCACCTGATTGGAAAGATCCCTGCCACCTCCGCACAATGGATTCAGGTGTGCTAGCCAGTGGAAGTAGCACTTCTTGCACGGGGAAGGATCCCTCACTCGGGGTCTCGCCCATGGATATCCAGACAAGAGACTAATCCCTCGGTTCTTCAAAAACCGAACCCAAAAAAACTTCCCTCGCCCGGAAAGCACGAGCGATTCCTCCAAGATATATTTTTACTCTAACGTAGTCAAGGTCATTATTACTGACCAAACTAATCTATCAGAACTTGTAAGTCACTTGGTCAGATCAAGGAAGAAACTTGCACTTGGATCATAGAGACCAACGCATTTTTCCTCATCAAGAGGCACATCCGTTGATTCTTTTCCATAGAATAATTACTATCTGAGATTTATTCATCTATCGTACCATACAGAATTGAGTCTCATTTTACGGATCCATCAGTCGAGCCTAACCCCATCAAGTGCCATGGGTTAGCCAACCGCCCAACCACTGTAGTGATGGGATCCAATTAGGAATTTGGTTAGGTTTTGTCCCAGGTACTAGGGAAAAGAGTTCCCAAGCCCCCTAGCCGGATATTCATGCAAACTTAAAACTAGTCACACCACTTACACACCCAATAAAAACTTGCCTTTTTCACAGATTCGACTGTCTTTAAAACAATCATTTAATGAAACCATATTGTCACTGATCATAATCCTCCAAAATATCCGGTTGAATCCTAATTTCCAATCATTCCTTCATTCGTGTACCTATGGCATCATTGGCAACCACCACACCTATCCACTCATGGCCTTTTGATAGTTCCTAGCTCATAGTACTCGGAAATATATTCCCTTATAAAAATCAAAATGGAATCTCCGTTGAAGATTAGCAAGATCAACCAACAGATCCATATAAACGAGCCATGGACTCATCCGTTGAGGATCAGCAAGATCAATCAACCAGATCCATGCCCGAATTCAGAAAACAACTCTTACTCCTTGTTCTAATATCTTCCTTGACGCACGTGTGGGTATCTTTGGCAACCTAGAGCGCGAGCATCGTATGGTCAGCACCCTCTAGAATCCTTCGCAGGTCACCTAGCGCTTCACTCATAGGCCGCTTCCTTGGTCCCTTATCCACCGTACCGGAAGCTCACCATTTAAATCAAACCGAGGCTAGTCAAGACCTCGGCCGACCTTGCTACACGAGACGTCCTCCGTTGACTCTCCATCAGCTGTTGCAACTTTATCAGTTAGGTCTCCCCACGACCTCATTCACAAGACGGTCAAAATGCTTCCCCAGCATTCTTGACATAAAATAGTCATTTAAAAACAGGTCATAAATACAGTTTCTATAACGAACTCTGGTCTTTTCACATTGTTCCACATCAATCCACATTATTTAATCCACATCCATTTCATATGTATTCCCATTCTCATCCAATCACATCATTTTCCATCTCATCACTTCTTTCCTCATTTATCCTCATCAGATCTCATCCACTCACATCTACCCATATCCACATCTCATCACATCACATTCATTCACATCTCATCCATTCATATCTACCCTGATCCACATCACCTCACATCACATCCATTTTACCTCACATCTCATTCATTCACATCTATCCCGATTCACATCCCATCCCATCACATCTCATCCATTCACATCACATCTCATTCATTCACATCTATCCCGTTTCACATCACATCACATCACATTCATTCATATCACATATCATCCATTCACATCTATCCCAATTTACATCACATCACATCACATCTCATTCATTCACATCCCGATTCACAACACATCACATCACATCTCATCCATTCATATCCTATATCATTCATTCACATCCCGATTCACATGACATCACATCTCATTCATTCACATCCTGATTCACATCTCATTCACTCACATCTATCCATTTCACATCACATCACCTCCATCCATTCACATACATCACATCACCTCCATCCATTCACATACATCACATCACATTCATTCATATCCATCACATTCATTTACATCACATACACATCCACATCCATTCTTTCACATATATCCATATCCATTCTTTTCCTCGAAACTGACAAAAGAGTTTGTTCTTGGTCATAGTAGTCTGATTCACGGTTCGAGTCTGATAAGATTTTTCCTTAACTATATTTCTCGAAAAGGTTTGATAATTCACTATTTTACCGAATTTCTTTCTTTGAATATACACTTAATTAATTTCTAAATTAGTTATGAATTCCAATGAGGAATAAATTAATCATTTATCTGAATAATTCGATCTTGATAGATTTCCTGAATTTTCTTTTTACAAACCGTGTGAATATAAAACGAAAGAAATTACTCTCTTAGAGTATTTAACTATTCATTTATCAATTACTCATAGGATTTTAAACATAGAATTTAAGAGAATTCTAATTTTGATATAAAAATTCTTTATGCATCTATTTATGCATAAAAATCAACTTCAATGGAAATAACACTTTTATATAAAAGAAATTCCTTTTATGCATCTATTTATGCATAAAATCAATTTAATAGGAATAACACTTTTAAAATAAAAAATTCCTTTATGCATCTTTCTATGCATAAAAATTAAATTTAATGAGAATAACACTTTTATAATAATAAAATTAAATTTAATGAGAATAACACTTTTATAATAAAAAAATTCCTTTATGCATCTTTTTAAGCATAAAAATTAAATTTAATGAGAATAACAGTTTTATAATAAAAAAATTTCCTTTATGCATCTTTCTATGCATAAAAATCAGATTTAATGAGAATAACACTTTTATAATTAAAAAATTCCTTTATACACCTTTCTATGCACAAAATTCAAATTTAATGAGAATAATACTTTTATATGAAAAAAATTCCTTTATGCATCTTTCTATGCATAACAATCAAATTTAATGAGAATAACACTTTTATAAAAATAAAAAAATTCCTTTATGCATTTTTCTATGCATAAAAATCAAATTTAATGAGAATAACACTTTTATAATAAGAAAAATTCCTTTATGCATCTTTCTATGCATGAAAATCAAATTTCATGAGAATAACATTTTTATAATAAAAAAATTTCCTTTATGTATCTTTCTATGCATAAAAATCAAATTTAACGAGAATAATACTTTATAATAAAAAACTTCCTTTATTCATCTTTCTATGCATAAAAATTAATTTTAACGATAACACTTTTATAATTAAAAAAATTCCTTTATGCATCTTTCTATGCATAAAAATCAAATTAAATAATTAATGTCAGTGATATCCATGCATATTCATAGGTGAATATGTACATGGAGTAATTAGAATATTTCTTTTAGATGCAAAAATGGTGGGAATTACTCTTTTGGAATAACATAAAAGCAAACTTTCTTTTCCACAAAATTCTAAAATTTTTTGCCATAACCTCCTTTGTATGGCTGACCATTTCTCATTTTTATCATTCTATTTTTAACTTAAATTAACCCAAATTAGATTCATAGAACTCTAATCTACACAATTTTCTAAATTCAAGAGAGTAAACAATAAGAAGAGTTTAATTAATCCCTTAGTTAATCTTTCTAGGATTAAGAAAGGCTGGAATGTAAAGAAGAGAAGGGGGTGGCCTTTTCATCAAGGCATAGCATTTGAATTTAATTCAATCAACTAAAACATAAAAATCAAGAAAACCATAGATTTAAAAATTGTAAATAAGAAGAAAATTAGCTTACATGGAGCTTGTAATATCTCCTTTAGCTTGAGGGATTGAGGGTTCTACTCTTGTTTGAAGCAAGAGTGGCTACCAATTTTCTTTGAAGAAAAGGGGGTGGCCTTTTCATCAAGGCATAGCATTTGAATTTAATTCAATCAACTAAAACATAAAAATCAAGAAAACCATAGATTTAAAAATTGTAAATAAGAAGAAAATTAGCTTACATGGAGCTTGTAATATCTCCTTTAGCTTGAGGGATTGAGGGTTCTACTCTTGTTTGAAGCAAGAGTGGCTACCAATTCACTTTGGAGAGGATTAGGCCAAAAACAATTGAATTATTAATAAATTCAATGTAGATGACTCAGGACAAGAGTAGAGTAACAGTGCATAAACACCATTAAGCTTTTACAAAAGGGGGAGGCTTCTATTTATAGGAAAAAGTGAGCCTCTAACCAAGGAAACTGATTCTAGAATTTTCTAGATAAGTTTGGTCAATTTTTGACCATTTTTGGGTTAGTTCAGCTTACTTTTTGGATCTAGTTTTGAAATAGGAGAGAGGAGAGATGAAATATCTCATTTTATTGATTTAAAATTGGGGGGAATGATGATAAAAAAG
This sequence comes from Cibotium barometz, assembly GCF_041138505.1. NCBI lineage: Eukaryota > Viridiplantae > Streptophyta > Polypodiopsida > Cyatheales > Cibotiaceae > Cibotium > Cibotium barometz. The sequence goes on along the minus strand of NC_141050.1, from coordinate 64,328,237 downwards.
GTGCCTCCTTCATGAGGGGAGATCCCCACTCTGAGGTGTCAAAATTTAGTTTTTTAATTGTTTTCTTTGGTCCTTAGTCCACTCTTATCTTATGTGAGCATTTACTCATTTTTGGGGGGTTTTTCTTTTATTCTTCAATTTATCTCCTCCCTACATTTGGATTAATCTTATTGGTCAATAGGAACCTTAATCCAAAATTTTAAAAAAATCTGCACCCTTAGGCTAAGGTCTTTTGTACACATTATATTTTATTTCTAATGCACTTTAGGAATTTCTTTTTGAACTTCTATTTCGGGGGAATTTATTTTAATAAGAAGGCATATTTTTTGCATCCAAAGATATCTAAAAACTGAATTATCTCTCTCTAGAACATTTTCTCTCTCTAGGCCAAAACAGGTAGAAACAAGATCTTTTATTATTTTCTGAAAAGGGGATTGATTACAAGGGAAGAAACTGGACATCTTGAGGGACTAGGGAGGAATCTTACGTGACTTGCCACGCCCATTTGCTCACATTGTCTGACTTCCCACGCTCGTTCCTTGGACTTTCCACGGTCGTGCCCTCCTCCCCCCAAACCTATAAATATGGCCTCCCCCCTTCTGTTTCCTCACTTCTTCCTCACCCTAGCCAAACTCTTGCAAATTTTCTCTCGATCCCTCACACTCCTAGTAACCAACAAGATGTCAGACACCTCAAACTCCTCCTAGGAAGTGCTCCATCATGATGGAGGAGACACACACACAGGAGCAAACCCTAATGTATTATACAACCCTAACCATAGAGGGAAGCCATCTCCCTTCTCACACAATGCATAAAGCCATAATCCATAATCTTTAACACACTACATGTGTTGTGTCCACACACTGCTAACCCTAGTTAATGTCCACACACCATGACCAGCTGGACGCGGTCATTTATGTCTCACACATGTTACTACACCTAACATGCCAGCACATAGTGCAACTGGCACAAGCTGACATCGAGCGTGAATCTCAACAGCCCCTCTCAAGCTCATGATGTACTGCCATAGATGCGCTTGGGCTATCAAAGCTCCCAACACTCCCCCTCAAGCTCATCCCATGTACTCCCAACATAGTACGTAAGTACTCAAACTTCTCCCTACTAAGTGGCTTTGTAAAGATGTCGGTCACCTACTCTTTAGTCTTCACATATACTGCAAATCCATTGTACCATCCAACACTTTCTCTCTGACAAAATGATAGTGGACCTCTATGTGTTTGGTCCGTGCATGAAAAATTGGATTCTTGGCCAACTGTATGCTGCTCATGTTGTCATAATGAATGACAACCTTGCCATCAATAGGCTCTCCCAAATTATCCAAGATACTCTTTAACCATACTCCTTCACATGTAGCAATGGCTACACCCCTGTATGCCTCTGTATACTCGATAAAGCAACAGTAGGTTGCTTCTTGCTACTCCAACTCACCACTGCAGGGCCACTGCACTTCCAAATGTAAAGGCATAACCACTAGTTGACCTCCTGTCATATGCGCTACCTGCCCAATCTGCGTCTGTGTGGCCATGTACATCATCCAAGCCTTTACCATGCTCATAAAGAAGACCATAATGTGCAGTGGTCATAGCGCATAATGCATCTCACTGCATCCAAATGAGGTTTTCTGGGGCTCTGCATAAATTGGCTTACTAGCCCCACTGCATAACTGAGATCGGTCGTGTGATAGTCATGTAAATAAGACTACCAACCATCTTTCTATACATAGATGGATCATCCAACTCTTCACCAAAATCAGCCCCCCGCAGCTTCACATTCTGCTCCAAAGGTGTACTCATTGGCTTACACCTGTCATCCCATATTTTGCCAACATATCCAATGCATATTGGCGTTACACTAACCATGTACCTGCATGCTCTTTGATCACTTCAATGCCAAGAAAATATCTCAATTCACCCGTCTTTCATGTCAAACTGCCCACTCAATGCCTTCTTGACATGCATAACATCTGTAGCATGATCTCCTGTGACAATCAAGTCATCCACATAGATGACAAGTAAGACAATCCCATGATCTGTTTTCTTCACATAGAGTGAAGAATCTGCTGAAGAAACCTGAAATCCAAGGGAGATAATATATCAACTTATCTTATCACTCCAAGCACGAGGTGCTTGCGTCAAACCATATAATGCTTTCTTTAATCTGCATACATGAGTGGGAAACCTCAGGTGTACATATCCTTCTAGCTGTGCCATATAAACTTCCTCTTGTAAATCACCATTTAGAAATGCATTTTTCACATCCATTTGATGCATTTTTCACATCCATTTGATGCATTTTCCAACGATTTTCTGCAGCCATAGCAATGACTACTCTCACTGCTCCAATCTTTGCAACTGGACTAAATGTTTCATCATAGTCCAAGCCTTGGGTTTGTGCATAACCCTTAGCTACCAACCGCGCTTTATGGTGCTCAATGGAACCATCTGATTTGCTTTTCACCTTATAAACCCATTTGCAACCAATGACATTTTTGCCTTGTGGTAAGGCAACCAAATCCCAAGTTTCATTATGGAGGACCGATGCGTCCATCTAAAAAATTCATTGCCTTCTCCCATCATACATGCTTCCCAATAGCTTCTGTATAGCATGTAGGTTCCACATGCTTCACCAAAGAGGTCATATATGCGTAATACATAGCAAAATCACAATATGTCAACCTATCAACTGGATACCTGACCCTTTGGGATCTCCGCAATGCATGCGGATCACTCTGAACACCTGTCAATCTAGCATGTGGAGGCACATATCTATCCTGCCTTCTTGTACCTGGTGTGCATAAAACTGGTATGCCAAGTTTCTTATCCAAACTTTCTGAACTTGACGACTCATAACCTGTAATGCCAATGCCTTCAACCTTCTTTTTCCCTTTATCCAGAGCACTACTCCGAGTGCTCACACTCTCATGTCTCAAGCATCCTGACCATGGACGTATAGTGCTACTCTCAGAATTTGCTGGCCCAGACATAGAAATAGAACTTGCTTGTGGAAAGTTCACATGCACATCAGCATCAATAGAATCAATGACACCCTCATCCTTTGCCTTGTACCAACTAGCAAGTTCATCAAACACCACATCTCGTGACATAACCACTTGCCTAGTTTGTGGATTGTAACATTTATATGCCTTGCAATCCTGTGCATACCCAGCAAAAATGCACTTTTCTATCTTAGGATCCAACTTTCTCCTTCTCTCGGCGGCAGGCACATGTACATAAGCTACGCAACCAAACACTTTGAGGTGTCCAATATCTGGCTTGAAACTTGTAAGCCACATCTCTAGCGTACTTCCATGTATGGCTGCTGTGGGTGTCTTATTAAGTACATACACCGTTGTGGCACACGCTTCTGCCCAATAATAGTATGGCATGCTCTTTTCATTGAGCATTGCCTTGGCCACATCACAAATGACTCTATTCTTCCTCTCAGCAACACCATTTTGCTGAGGTGTGTACCTACAAGTTAAATGCCTTCTTATGCCATGCTTTCTCAAGAAATTCTCAAAAGCATGTGAGGTGTATTCACCACCTCCATCTGTCCTCAAACATTTTATCTAAGAGAAAGTAAATCCAAGTCATTCTGTTGAAATCATCAATGAATGTCACATAATACAAGCTACCTTTAATGGATGGGTTTTGTGCAGGACCCCATACATCATTATGAACTATCTCAAGTGGCCTCCTGCTACTCATGTTGCCTTCTTTAGGAAACGGCAACCTTGCTTGCTTTCCAAACTGGCAAGCATCACATACATGCATATTCCCATCATACTTGAATCTAGGCAGCCCACTAACAATGCCTCTTGCCTGCATGTTCTTTAACCTTTGTATGTTCCTCACATGTCCAATCCTTTTATGCCACATGTCAATGTCCTGTACCACATTTCGACTTTAGAGAACATGGTTGATTTCAACTCAGGAATCCCAACATCCAACTTAAATAACTTGCTTTCTTTCTTTCCTTTGGCAATGACTCTACATCCATTTTTGAAATCCTCAACAACGAAGAAACCATGCTCGTTGTTGTTGAAACAAACCCGTAAACCTTGTTCAACCATTTGACCAAACGTTTTGTAATAGAAGGCACATACAAGACATCTGCCATAGACTTTGTTTCACCATTATGCATAACCAATGATACGCTTCCAACATGTGTGATAGCATGTTGGGTATCATCTCCTGTCTCCACATAGCCTTTCACATCCATAGGCTTCATATGTTCAAACCATTCGCCATGACAAGTCATATGGTTTGATGCTCCAGAGTCCATATACCAAGTGTCATCACTGTCAACATTTGTCATCATCGATCCCACGACATGTTTCATGGCAAACAAGTGATTTGTGCTGCCATCATTAGCTTGATGCAAAATTTCCACCACTTGCATAATTTCCACCATGTTGTGCTGCATAATGACCACCATGTTGTGCTCTACCCCCTCTCAAACCATTGCGGAAACAATCACGTGCCATATGACCAAACTTCCCATAGTAATGGCATTCTACATTTTGTATAGATGTTTGTTGGCCTTACCAACCCTCTACCACGAGGATTACCTCTGCCTCTCTGAGGTGTATATCCATGACCACCTCTAGCACCGTATGTAGGCTGAAAATTCTATTGTGGTGACCTATCTTGCCATCCACGACCACGTGATGCAAATCTCCCCCTGCCTCTAAACCCCCTTTGTGAATAGAAAGCTTGATTCCTACCATTATCATCATGGCTAGTAGATGCATCATGAAAGGAGTCACTGAGTTTGATTTCCTCAACAAGCAAGAGTGAAACCAACTCATTAAGATCTGGTAAACCTGTACTCCGAACAGAGATAGATGTATCACAAGACTTGTACTCCTTGCCAAGACCACGCAAGGTAATATCTACCAAATCATCATCACAGGCCTGGGGGCATTGATAGTTGCCAATGCATCTGCATACTTCTTTATCTCTTGTACATAATCATGGATGCTCCTTCCTTTCCGCTTCACATTATGAATCTGTTGTCTCAACTGAGACTTACGAGCACTAGTGTCTGTATCAAACAGCTTTACCAATGTATCCCATACATCCTTGGGATTCTCAGCATCATGTATATGTATGAGTATAGCATCCGAGATACATATAGACAAGTAATGCAAAACTTTGTATGCTCTCTTTGACCATTGCTTATGAGCTACAACCTATTGTTGTGTAGGTTGTCGGGGTAGTTTCGGCTCTGGCTCCGCACCTGTAACAAGGTTCCAAAACCCTTTTCCTTCAGAAAGCTTTTAATCCTGTACTTCCATGCCTGGAAGTTCTTTCTATCCAACTTCTCACCCACAATCTGTACTGGGTTGTCTGACATATTTGCTCATCTTCCGCACACATTCAAATCTATAAACGAGCCTTTCTCAGCTCAAACACACTCTAATAAGTGTTCCAGAGACTCCAAAGTACTCAACGAACTTCACTTTTGATGTAGAAAATCAAACTGATTGCATTCAAATTGAACTGGCATACGTAGTCCAAAGTACCCTATTTTGGCATGCTTCCCAAGGCTTCAAATTGTAATGTAGTGGTTCAATCAAGTGTGGATAACTTGCATTGACATCTAAACAATCTCAATGTTGCATGTCAACACCAACCAAGGTGCGTACATACCAAATTTATCAAATCCCCTTCTCTGTTTTGAGAAAAACCAGTAAAACCAGTAAAACCAAAAAAGACCAGTAGTAAAAGTGCTCTAATTCCTTTGATTCTTGTCCAAATTGAGAGACCAGGAATTCATGAGCTTAGTATTGATGTCTACAAGGAATTAGACCAATTATTTAAGTTGAGAGAGTAATTAGCCGATTAATTATCCTCTGTTTCACTAATCACTATAGACAGCCTGTTTAATCAGCCCCATAATGCATAATTACTTCAACCAATCATATAGCAACCTCCTCAATATGTGTATCACACAATTCCTAAGCAAATTCTGAATTTAATCAATCAACCAAGTAGAATTTGGCCTCCACTTTTCAAAAAGATGGAAGAAACAGAATAGTTTTCTCATCTTTTTGAAAAGTGGAGGCCAAATTAGAATTTGGCCTCCACTTTTCAAAAAGATGAGAAAACTACTCTATTTCTTCCATCTAGTCTATGCCGCCTGCTCATGAGGAGAATTGGTGAGTTTATAATGGTAATTGAAGATAGATATAGGTGCCCAACACTCCTAGGCATGTACACTATCCATCAATGCAGTGATTTTTGCAAAAAAACGGCTTTAATTTCATCCACAATGAGCATCTCTTCTCTGTTTTTGTGAGGGCTTCAAACCAGTGAATTTCCACTCACTAATATGCATCAACTTGGCTTCAAATTCATTGTAGGGCTTGCACATGAGTTGCGTATACATTCCCATTTGCCAGATACATGATTCTTTGTCAGATTTGCAACTATTTGCCTCATACATTCACCACACTCAAGCTTCAATGGAGAGCTTGCAAAACATAAATTTCTCTTTGCTCAAATCTGGTGTTGTTTGTGTTTTTGCACCTGCAATCCGCTCAAGGATGTTTAGTAGTCCTTACCCAATAGGCCAAGCTCTCAGATTTGATGAAAATCAGTGTGCTCCAAGCTTCACAGCTCCAATGGCAAGCTTCACAGCTTTTCTTCATAGCTTCTTCTCCCTCTTCTCTCACTGACTCATAAACCCTAATAGAGAGCACCAGGCTCTGATACTAAGATGAAAAACAGGTAGAGGGAGAGGAGACACACATAGGAGCAAACCCTAATGTATTATACAACCCTAACCATGGAGGGAAGCCATCTCCCTTCTCACACAATGCATAAAGCCATAATCCATAATCTACAACACACTACATGTGATGTCCACACACTGCTAACCCTAGCTAATGTCCACACACTATGACCAGCTGGACATAGTCATTTATGTCTCACACATGTTACTACCTAACATGCCAGCACATAGTGCAACTGGCACAAGCTGACATCGAGCTTGAATCTTAACACATCACACCTCTCTCTGGATGCAAAGGCTAGCCAGAGGCCATTTCTTAGAGTATGCCAAGCACCCCACCCAGCACTGGATGCAAAGACTAGCCGGAGGCCATTTCTTAGAGTATGCCAAGCACCCCACCCAGCACTCTCACTTGGGTGAAGCACTCATGAAGCAGGTCAACGGACATATTATCTATTTGCTAATGAATAACAACCATAAAGTAGAGCATAAGCTCCTTTACTCCACAAGTCCATGCTATAGAGCAATTGCAGCTAACCCTGTGGTGGTGCAAAAATTAGAACAACTCATCTTGGGAAGAATGCCCACCTTGGAGCCTTGGGGGTAGGACCTATATAGAATGCATTGCATTTCACAAAGACTTATGATGTCAATCAACATACATGCAAAGTCATGGACCACAAAGGGCAGAGGCACAAAGTCTAGCTGAGTGTGGAGCTTGTGCAAGATGCTCTTGCACTTCCCCATATGGACAACCATATGTACACCTAACCCACACCACAAAGCTCACCCATGGTCTGTACAGGGGAAACACCAACAAGGATAGAGTTGAGTGGGGGAATATAGACCAGGAAGATTTGGTCATGCCCGCCCGCGCATTACAGTTTTTACTCACTACGACAAGGTGGACAGACATATTCAACCGCTACAGCATGACTACATTGGATCAAGTCCACCAAGGCCAGATGGTGAAATGGTCCGATTATCTTTTCTGCGAGCTACATGTAGTATGTTAGAACCCCAAAGGCAAGTTGGTGGCAAAAACCTTACTGACCAGAGTCATCTATTATCAGTGTTAGATGGGATGAATTACGAAGGGCAACGTAGCTGAGTGGGCCAAATACAGTGTCGTAACTTCTCTTCTCTCACCAACAACTTCCCCTACTCCACCACCAACCAAGAGGCCACATCACGCGCCAGCTTTCATAGAACCAGCTCCACCACCCCCCAGCCCAAGGCCAAACACAGGAGGAAATAGCAGCCCACTGTAGAAGCCATCAAAAAGGCCACCAAAGATGAAGAGGAGAGGCTGAAGAAAGAGTTTCTTAACAGAAGTCTGTATGAAACCCCACCTCCCAAAATATTCACAGAGATGCCCTCCTCGACCTTCCTCCCCCCCAGTGCTGCCCAAAATATAGTGAACACTCTTCGTTGGGCGTGCTCGGGCAATTTTAGTTCCAGTCAAGCTTATGCAGAGAGAATCTATGCGGCCCACAGAGATGTTTCAAACTTTGCCCTTGGGTTTTCCCACATGGCACAAGAGCTCATCACTCAGATGATAGATTGTATATATAAACAATAAGAAGTGGTCCAAGTCTCCCAACAGTGAGAGATTCTCTTAGCTAAGGCCTACGCAAGAGCTATGTCTGAGGATTTGTTCCAAGCTAACTTACAATTTATGGAGCTGCAAAAAAAAAAATTGACAAGCAAATACAGCATTTGGGAACGATTATTACATAAATTTTTGAGCTCCAATAGTAGGTCACCCAAACCCATGTGGCCGAGAGAGCTCATCTCATGAGCTTATAATCATCAAAGGCCTGCATCAGGAGGCCATGAGTTGGGCACAAACAGCAGGAGGATGCTCTAGCCCACACCACCATCAATTTTGCTAAGCATCAGGACCTAACAGAGGCCACCCTCCACCTCTTGCATGAGTAGCTCAGAGATGCTAAAGCCCAGCCTCCATCCACTCCATCGGCTCCTTCCTCCAGCACAGTCGATTGCAAGGTGGATGCGCTTATGGAGACTACCCACTGAGCTCCCAGTTTTGGAATCCCCCCCTCAAAACCCTTCCCAACTCCTTGATCTTCAATTCTGAAGCATTAGACTTAACCTTTTATAGCATAACATCTATGTTGACAAGACCATTTCTTGCTACCAATACACCTATGCTCTAACCAAACTCCCTATCAACATCCTAACCCTAATCCCACACTTCTTCTTCCAGGGGCTTCTTTCGTTCCAACACCCCCATGATTTTTTTCAACTCCCCGTGCACCCTGTTCAAGCCCTACTCACAAGCTACAACATTCTCCTCCACTACGGCTTCCCTTATGACCTTGCCCACCCCGTCAATCTGCTTGATCTATCTTTACCAAACGGCGTATGCCCCTACCCATACCTCCCCCTCATTTTTCTAGCCAAGCGCTGATGTACCTCCACACTGAAGGCTGACACATCATCAATGACGCTTGCCTCTCCCTCTTACACGATCCTTTACCACCCTACTCAGTGGTGTCTGGCTTACTTATTCTCTACCACTGTCGCTTTCTTCAGATCAAAGTCATGGAGGCCACTGGCATATGCCAGCTCGACGATACACACATTACCTTTCCATGTGAGTATAGCAAAGCCAAGGTTGCCACCGATGTCGACTTTTTCTATGCTCACAGTCCTCAAGCTACCGCCAAAGTTGGCCCTACCCCAGATGACCATGATGATGGCAATGATGGGCAGGGTAGCTGGCCTCCTCCACCCCCATGACCTTCACCACCACCACCCCCTCCTCCCCCATCAGACTCATAGTCTGCAACTCCCCACGAACAACCCCCACCCACACCACCCCCCTCAAGCACCTCTAGTCCTTCTCTTTTTGGTTCACCACCTTTTTCTTGCCCCTTTCATTTTCCTACTCCACCCCCATCACCCACACCCCACCTCAAAGGTAAACAAATGAATGAAGGAGACATGGTCCTCTTATTCAGTACCAAAACATACAAGAAAAAACTCAAGCTCTAAGGCTTAGGACCTTTCCTAGTCTACAGGATAACACCACAAGGTGCTATGCGCATTGAAACACTTGATGGTGTTGAGATGGCTGGTTACTTCAATGGTAGTAAACTTAAATGCTACTATGGACCTCTCATTGAGGCCACCTTAAAAGCCATCCATGAGAAACAACAACAAAAGAAGGACCATGAGGATATGAAAAAAATTGTGCAAGAAGAGGCCAAAGCAAGGCAAGCCAAGCTTAGGCAAAAGCATATCATGGTCAACATGGCCCAAGTGGTCAACTTAGAAGAAGAATATTGAGAGGTGAACCCAGCTTGGTTGTGGTTAGGAATGACCACCCCAACAAGCTTTGTCCAAAAATTAGCTCTTGTTGATACAAGTGCTAGTTACAATTTGATGTCATATGACACTTGTTGGGGAACCCACACTAAAAGAAACCCCTGCCATTGTCACAACAGTTGCCTCACAGCATGTTCATTACATTGGCACAGTCACACTCTTATTTCACATTGGAAATAATCCCTTGGAAGGGAAGTTTTATGTGATTCTTGCAAGAACAATGTGTGAAGAAATCCTCCTAGGAAAAGGGTGGATGGAACATAACCGATGCCACATCGACTGGAATGCACGAACGGTGATTCTACAATTGGCTTCAGACCAAGTTTTTGTTCTCATGATAGATGATGAGCTAATCCCCGCTACTTTCCTAGGCCAAGAACTCTCCACTCCACCACCCACTATCTTTCAGTCACCTCACCCTTACTAATCCATCCCCCTAAAAAAGAGGCTATCACTCATGCCTCTCCCTCCCACACCACCATCATTCACGTAGCACCTCACGCTTAGATTGCCACTTTGCAAATTTCTACCCCATCAAGCCACACTAACCCAACTAACAAAGCTAACACCACTAACAAAAGTCCCCAACGCTTGTCATCTCACCTTTGGGTTTCTAAGAAGCTCCTCGCAGGACAAGGCTACTATGAAGGAGGCGAATCACACTTGCAGATCCCTACTTGCAGATCCCTACTTGCAGATCCCTAAAAGATCCAACCACCCCCCTTATCCAGGCATCCAACATTCCTTGTTCCTCACGTCAACAACCAATTTGTCAACCTTAAGCCTACAGGGTACAGGAAAGCGTAGGCCCAAGAGTTCTATCCCTAAACTAGACCCTCAATGTCAACCTCCAAAATCAACTCTTCCGTGGATCCCAAAACCTCTTCTCCACGCCCAACAATTCTATGAGGGCAATCCTCACATTTGGATTCCTAAATCTCCCCGACACAGACCCCCACCTCGTGTCACTCTGCCATCCCTTACCCTGAAATGGATGCCCAAGGCATCACCTACCATAATGGCTGCTCAAGATAAAGGTAAGCAAAAACTACAAATTGAAACTCCCATGCTGCCTGCTGAAAGAGTTCCTTATAGATTATCCTTCAATGTCAGCAACCCCCCCACCACTGTAAGGCTGCCCTCCATAGGGTACAACAACGCCATCATCACCTCCATCAGCCTCAGACACTTCCTTGGCAACCGCTTCCACAATCCTCAACAAAGTGACTCGCACTATCTCGCCAACACCTAACTCAAATTGACTCCTTGTCTTAGCGAACTGGGCTCACGAGACCAATACAAAATCCGCAAAGGGGTGCAAGGAGCATAGCCTCTGTGTACAAAACCTATTACAAGGTGCACCAAAAAAAGAAGAAGAAAAAAAAGAATCCACGAGCGTTCCAACTTTCCCACTCCCGTTTTCGAAGTTTTTACCCACAGTCGTTCCTTCTACAACAAAATGCCACGCGCGTTTGTCGCTTCCCACGGATGTTCCTTGACAGTTGCATGCCCGTTCCCTCGACTTGCCACATCCATGCCCTTCTCCGAGTACTATAAATATGCGCCCACCTCTCTATTTTCTTACTTTTGACTCTCCCCTTAGCCAAACTCTTGCAAATGTTTCTCCTGAGCTCTTACACTCACCTGCTAGCCCGCACAATGTGTTAACCACTTCGGTTAACATGACCTTTCGTGTGCAGCTACTATGCCTTTTTGTAACCGTGCTGAGTGCTTATCGTAAAAGAGACATGGGATGACCAAGCTTACGGCTTGTGTGTAATGCTAGTCATAAGGAATTGATGTACATAGAGCTAGTTAAACTAGGAAGACTAGTTATGGGCCCCCATTTGTAATTTGGGCCAGACATTGTAAATATACGGGCTCATGTGTATAAGACATTTCATGAAATATGAAAAGGGATAATACCATTTGTCTCAATTGAGTTTTTCCTTTTCTCTCTCTCTCTCTCTCTCATTTGAGTTTATGGTTGCTTGCTTGCTTGTTTTGTGGCTTGCTTGCTTAGATTGTTGGTGTATGTGAGTAGGAATGGTAGTGCTCTCCCTTCTCTTCTCTCCTACCTTCTCATTGCTATCTACCATGCCCTATTTGCATATGATTCACATGAGGTAGAGATTGATCTCTCCATAGCTCATTTCCTCTTGCTCATTACCTAGCCTTGGATCTCTCTTTGGGTGACACAAGGAGAGTGTGGAGTCATCCCCTCTAGTGACCTCACATCGGGGAGTTAACCTTCATTCGGTTGGCTAAGTGCCATGTTTGACCCTTGCACATATCTTTCTCTTCTTCTTTCTCTTGTGTGTGTGAGGAAGTATGTTATCCATTAACACAATGTCATACACCTCTGACTCCTCCCAGGAAGTTCTCTGTCACACTTCTATCCGGAGGAAGAGATTGATGAGTGGCCGCTTCAAAGAATATGCGAAGCACCCGATCCCCAGTTTCATAATGAGAATCCTTGATCTCTCATCAGGGTAATCTACCATCATTTGATTGATTATCCAACTAGATTCTTGGTGATTTCGATCGAAGGAAAACTAGTTTAGTTCAACGATAGCCTATTCTTTGTATTTAGCAATTGGAATCGATCACGAAGTTTTTGCTTGATTTAGATCAAGAGATGGACAAGTAGGCTTACTGTCCGTCCCTCTCATAGTCTAATCATTCGGTTTAGTTCTAACAAGGATTTAGAGTGTGGAGTGAGCCCCTAGCGGCCTCACATCGAAGAGTTAACCCTCATAGGGTTGTCTAAGTGCCATTCATTGGATTCCACCCTTGCATGCACCTTTCTCTTCTTCTTTATCTTGTGTGTGCGAGGAAGTATGTTATCCATTAACATTTTTGGTGCCGCTGCTGCCAAACAAGGAAGGCATTTAGCTTAGGGTCCTTCACTTGATTCATTAGCTAGAGTTTTTTATTTACCCTGGTTGGAGTGCAAAGCCACCGTTGGGTTGATTAACCTTGTATTGTTTTGTGTTTTAGTGATGAGATTAACTGGAGTTTAAATTTTTGATTGATCATCGGAGCATTCGAGCCTTCACCCACAAGCAAGAAGAAGCAAGTAGTGCACTAATTTTGCCCTTAAGATTCAAACAAGTTTCAATTTACTGTGTTTTTTTTTCATGTTTGCATTTTTTTAAATCATCTAATTAATCTTAATTGATTATCTTAAACCATGCATTGTAGGCAACAATAAGTAGCTAGAGACTAGCTCTAGCTCCTTGTAAAAACAAAAACATCAAAAAACATTGGGAAGATGCCTGAATGAGTTTGCTGATTGAAGAAGATCCGTAGTGAAACTGCATTCTGCCAAGCATCTGTGAGAAGTGCATGTCTGTTTGCTTAGTGAATGCTCATGCCAAATATGGAACACCCGTTCCTTTCCCCTATAGCCCAATTTAGCAAGATCTACTGCCTAAATTTGGCAAAAGCATTAAAATTAGATTAAATGCATTTAATTGGGCATTATGTGCATTGAAGTGCATTCAATCTAGGGGAATATTGTATTGTGAGAGGATATCTAGGGTGGCTGTTAGACTTGCAAACCATTAAGCACACTCATTTTTGAAAATTCCCTACGTGACAGTGCACAGTTGTTCATTCCTAAGCGCATGCCCGTTCCCAAAATTTACAATGCCCTTTCACTTCTCATTTTGAGAAGTGAACGCCCTTTTGAGTGCATATTTGCATCTTCCACACTAACATCCTTCCCTGATTCCATATCTTGAGAGCGAACGTCCATTCCTTCTCCCTTGAGGAGTGAATGCACGCTCCATTCCTTTTTCTAAAAACCAGGCTCGTGGCTTCACTTTGCCATGCCTATTCCAATTACCACACCATTTCTTGCGTCCTTTCCTTCTCCCACTGAGAAGTGAATACCCGTTCAAACTACATCTTGAAAGCGTATGCCTGTACATTCCCAGATGTACGGGCATTCCTTTAAAAAAAATCATTTCCTTTCTTAGAGGGGTTCTGCACAGCATTCCCATATTTCCATGCACCTACACTCGGGTAGGTTGGTGCAAAATAACCCTCTTTTCAACCAAGTAAGCTCTCTAGATGCCCCTTCACAAGTCAGATTAGACACATCGGTGAATATCTCGTGGAGTCAAACGGTACTTGTCTTTGACTGTTGTACCAGTCAAAGCGAGGATCTCCCCAATAGTGGATGAGGGACTCCAGACCTTGAGACAAGAGAGCCCGAACCACAGTGTATGGACATACCATCTATCCAGGAACCAGCTCGTATCTCTCCAACTCATCCTCTCAGCAAAGCATTTCATCAAGGCTTTGCAATTTTTTCCTAGGAAACACCCAGTCTGAGAAACCACAACCCAGGGTGAGAGATATGGATCAAGCTCAAGAAAGTGGGTCCACTCTGCCTCTAGATCCTAGAGCAGAAGTCTACCAGAGCAAGAGCCATCAGACCCATATTCATACTAGTCTAGAGAGCCACACCTATCTCAAGGATGGCTGATTCATTTAGAGCTCCAGAAACCTTACCAGACCAAGAACCAGGTCCATCTTTCCAAAGGCCAAAGACATCATACCAAAGCGGGTGGGTCTACCCAGGCCCATCGTAAGACCAGGCCCGCCTATCTATCAGCAGTACCCTCCTTAAGGGGAACACCCACTATACCAAATAGGACCACGTAGTCCACAACCCAGTCCTCCTAGAGGGCAAAGACCTTTGATAGTCTATTGTCCACCAGGACCCGCTCCTCTTCCCCAACCAACATCGTCCATGATAGGGTTGACACCTGAAATGTTAAGATTAGCCATGGAAATAGGGAGGGGGATAGCCGCTCACATTACCCCACCTGCACTGGTCCAACCCAGACATGAACAAACCAAACCAGCAAACATCTCTAAATTGGTCACAAAATTCTATGGTACAGGTGACCCCATTACTCACTTAGAGATGTTTAATCAGATTTGTGAAGCATTTGGCCACATAGATGACTAGACTAAGATAAGTTCTTTTGTCCTTACCTTGGTTAGCAAAGATAGCCAATGGTTCATTGGAGCCCCGTTGAACAGTTGAATAATGTCAAGTAAAACGAGGGTGAAACCATCAGGGATTACATTCACAGAGTCAAATATCTCCACTCACGTGTTACAGTGCCACAGACAAGTTCTCTGATGAGAGATTAATTGGGAGATTTATGGAGGGACTCGATGATATTCCCCTACATAACTCCTTGTTTGCCATAGACCATACCTCGTTTGAACAATGTTACAGGAGCGCTTTGAAAGTTCTCCCACCTTAGCCCCCATTACCCAGAGTCACACCAGTTTGTCAAATAACTCCACGAAACCCTTTGAGGATGGTAATGAGGGAGAAATCCTAGAAACTCGCACTTATGAAACCGAGGAGCCAACAAGTCCACCTTCACAAATCCTAAGTCACTATCACTGAGGGTGATCAAATGTACCCTGTATACTTAGCGGCCTCGATACCTCGAGCTAGGGACATGAAGCGGATAACTAAAAGACCACCTATACAGTGCTACAATTGTGGTGGACCTCACAAAGTGGCTGAGTGTCCCAATCGGAAGGGTATGGCAAAGTTCCCCTGTAGATGCTCCAGCCCCAGCTCCATTATGTGTGGGGTGCGGTATTGATCACCTTTATAAAGATTGTTTGCTAAGACTAGGATCCTTTGGAAAGGCTCACGAAGCTAATCCCAGCACCAACCTTAACCTGCTAAGCTAGAGAGATGGTTTCATTCAAGCAATCCCATATCAATGATATGACCCAACTATAAAGTAGGAAAAGGGCCACGACACATGCTGCAACACAAGCATCAACCTCAGAAAGTCAGGGAGGACAACTTCAAAGAAACACATTACCGACAACTCCATGAAGGCACATCAAAAGCCTCCTTCAAGAACACCAGCGCAAAGCCTAATGAAAAGGGAAAAGAGTCTTCATCTGGACAAAGTGTAGAGAAATTGGCCGCCGTTGCACTAATGCAACAAATGACTCAACAATGGGGAATTAACCAAGGTTGGGATCGAGGGGTTCATCCACATCTCTATCCTAGAGAAGGGAACTCGTATGGTGCCCGACCTGTCAAGAAAACCATACTGGCACCAAGTGTCCTCATGTGAGACCCCGTCCAAGCCTCTATTGTACATATTATGTAAAATGGGGTAATCATGAAATCTCCAACTGCTATCACCACAAAAGGCTACTCAAGCTCGAGCTATGCCTCAAGCACTACCCGCCAATCCTAGGCAAACCGCTGGTTTTGCAGGTCCATCACATCATAATGCACCTCAACCTGACCAAGATCATATTCTAGGAATTATCATCCTAGATTACTTGAATGATTCTCATTGTAATCATGAAGAAATTTATTTTATGATTATGCATAATTAGTAAAATAGGAAAAAGAGGAATTTTTGGTAATTTATTTTTATGTTAAAAGAGTAATCCCCAAGACATTGGAAATCCATGTATTCCAATGATTTAGACAATAAAATTGGAATGCTAAAATAATGTATAATTTATGAAAGATTTTAGTTAAATTTATCTTTTTTTATAGATAAACTTTTATGATGAAAGAGGAATTCCCACCATATTGAAATGACCAATTCTAGGTACTAAATCCAAAGAATAGACTACCGGAACTAATCTAGTTTTTCCCTGACCAATCTCACCAAGAATCTAGTTGGATAAATTGTGGAAAAAGGGTCTTTAGAACCAATCTCAAACTGGAATCTCACTTGCATTAGAAACTATGTTTTTCATTCAAAGGACTGTTTTATGCCAGAATGTTGGAGGAAGCATTTGGCTTATGTTTTTCTAAAGGAGGTTTGTTGGAACAGCTGGTGGGGAGTCGTCAAGGGACGTCGCCCATGGCGGCAAAGCCTGCCGAGGTCTTGACTAGCCTCGAAAATGGTGTGCTTCCGGTACGATGGCCGAGGGCCGACGAAGCGGTCCCTGAGTGAAGTGCTAGGACACCTAAGGAGAATCCTAGAGGGTTCTGACCAGGCGATGCACAGGCTCGTGAGTGGTTGCTAGGACATCCAGGCGTACGTTGAGGAAGATATCTGATGGACAAAAAGGAAAGGTTTTTGGGAACAAAAATTTGATACTACTGGATCTCGTTGGTTGGCCAGCTAGTTTTCAACGGAGAGTTCAGATGATGCATTCTTGTAATACAATGGACTTGGAATTTTGGAAAATGATGATCGAAAATATTATGATTTTATTCAAGGATTGTCTTAAAGCCAGTCTAATCTATTATAAATGGTAATTTTATATTGGGTGTGTATGTGGTGTGCCTATTTGATTTTTGTATGAATCGCCGGCTAGGGGGCCTGGGAACTCTTTTCCTCGGTACCCGAGCAAAAACCCAATCAAATCTTTATAAAGGAATCCCACCAATTCAGTGGTCGGGTGGGCCGGATGGGGTTAGGCTGGATCGAAGGATTCCTGAGAAATAACTAGATACGATTAGTTATGTTAATCAGTTTAAATCCTGAGAAGACCTTGTTCTATGGGAAGGGATCATTGGCTGTGCCTCGAAAATGAGAAAAAAAGCAGTGATTCCATGGACCGAGTGCAAGTCTCTTCTTGATCTGACCATGTGACTTCAGGCTTGGTCAGATCAGTTTAATTTAGTCAAGACTTGACTTGTTAGAGTAATCTCCTAGTTAAAAGATCTTTCACCTTCCTGGCAGAATCACCTGTGTCTTCCGGGCGAGGGGAGTCTTACGGGCCCGGTCTCGGAGGGACCGGCCCCCGGGCGGCCCCCGGGCTAGCCTCTCGCCTCCCGGACATCCGCGGGTGAGGCCCCGAGTGTACAGGAACCTAGCCCCGCGTGGGAGGCCGACGCTGCTTCCGGCGTAGGAGCCCTGGAGCGGGCGGGCAGGGACCTCATAGCTGGTATCAGAGCGTTGTTGAAAGCTAATAAGGATAAACAAATTCTTATCAGAAATTGATAATAAAAAACTCAGAAAAAACATTTTTCATAATGTATTTTCATTCTGTAAGCTTCTTTAATGCAGAATTTTTAATCAAAGAAATTGTTTTTATAGATGGAAGTTCCCTATTTATCTGGTATTCCGGACCTTACCTAGTCTCAAGATATGACTGCATTCGCCTTCTTCGAGCATCTCATCTCTTCTGCTTCAACTTGAACAATCCGAGCAAGACTCGCACGCCATTTCGAGGATTTATATTTTCCTGACCCCAGTGGAGAGACGACAGCATAAGTGGTTTGCAAAGGGCAGTATGTCCATGTCTCTTACGACCGGCGTGCAATGCTGAGGCAGAACCTCTCATTGGCAATGATTGTGTTAAAGCTGAAAATGGTGCGTGGTGTCATTCTATATCATTCAACGCCTTGGAATTTCAGACTTTCATGCCAAGTCTACAGACTCCTTAGTTGCTTTATTTCTAAGGAGAAGATAATAGCTCCCTTGTCAGTAAGTGAACGTTTGTATCAGGGCATGGCTATGGCCCCCAGTACCGTTGTCTTCTGTGTCTCTCGAGGAGATTTTGAATTTTGGAGCCGAGCTACTCTATGTACATATTGCAACTTTTATATAAATAAAGAAATATTTTCTGGAGAAAAATTCCCTGTTGTATAAGTGATTGTTTATGGATGAACTGTTAAAGAAAAATCTATTATCAGACATATGTCATAGATCTCCAATAAGATCATTGTCTTGTTTAAGAAATTATTTTTCAAACCTCTTAAGTCTTAGGATCTCGTGGGGGACGATATCAAAAAAAAATTTAATAATATATAATTTTTGGCAGAATCATGAGACGAGGAAACCGGGGCCATCAGCCAGACCCTCTCTCTGAAGATGATGAGCTTGACCCTGATGTTCGCAAGGTCAGCCATGACCCGAAGAATATTTTGACGTCTCACAGGCTACAATGAGCGAAGCAAAATGGCTCTTGCTAGGCTGAAAATAGTGGAAACAGCCAGGGTGGCATGGAGGAACCACTGTGACACCAACCATCTGGACAAAAATACTCAGTCCTAGAACGACCTTAAAACCTATTTGAGAAAGAGATTTTGTCCCCCTGGATTTTTGGAAACCAAAATGAACGAATTCTTAGAGCTAAAGCAAGGGAGCAAAACCATCGAGGAATATCACCTTTGCTCTTCTACTCAAATATTCACCACCTCTAGATGAAGAGCAACTCACAGGTTCATTCGGGAAATGAATGAACCCTTGGATACACTAGTCAAAAATGCCAAGCCAGTGTCCATGGCAGAAGCTGTCAGAATGGCGAAGGACTTTGCCAAAGCCTTCATCGTAAAAGTCTTGCCAAAGCCAGCTCCCTCATCCTTCAAGAGATTTCAGACACCGGGAAGTTCTTCCAACTTTCTGCCTCCAAAGAGACACCAAGGTCCTAACCAGAATGTAGAGACGGGAAGCTTCAGAAATGAAGGAAGACCTTTCCCCCAAAGTACATTCTCAGGAACTCTGGCTCTCTCTAGAATGCAAAGAGAAGACCTTCGAAGCGAGAACAGATGCTTTGGATGTTTTCCAAGGTACAACTGGAATTAATTAAAATTGATTCAGAAGACCTTAGCCTAAGGGTCAAGATTTTTGAAATTTTTTTGATTATGGTCCAATTAAAATTCCTATAGACCAATAAGATTAATCCAAGTGTTGAGACAAGATAAATCCAAAGAATAAAAGAAAATACCCAAAAATGAGTAAATGCCCACATAAGATGAAGAGTTGACCAAGTACTAGGTTTATTAGTTAAAAATTATGGTGTATTAATAAAAAATTGAGATATTTAGATTAATCATTCATTTTTGACACGTGTAAGGAAAAGGGATACCTTTAAGGAGGCACCTATTTCACATGCTTGGATGAGTTTAAAACTCAAAAATAATAGGATATTTTTATCTCTCCTCTCTTCTAAATCAAACCAAATCAAAAAGGGAGCCAAACTGGTCCAAAACTTATCCAAATTCAGCCAAACTGAAGCTGGAAAATTCTAGAACTCAGTTGGACTCAGTTAGTGGCCTCCCTCTCCTATAAATAAACCCTCATTCCTCTGTATTATTATCTGTGAACTAAACTATGTCGGTATTACTTTAACTAAGCTTAATTTCTATTATCCTCTAAAAACCTCTACAAATTTGAAGAGATTGGAGCTTCTCTCTCACTTCAATCTTCCTTGGTGAGTCCTACGACATACCAAACCAATTGATTGGTTGGGGACCTCTATAGTGACTAAAGAATCAAGCATTTTAGGAGGTAAAGAGTGGATTATGGTCTTTTTTCTATAATTTCTAAATGTTTCTTTCTTCTCAACCCCTATCAAGCTTGAGAAGCTTTAATTTGAATGGCTTTTGAATACTATTGAAATGTTTTAATGTATTGTAATAAAGAAACACATAAATTTCTATTTATGTTTAATCTTAATGGTTTTTAAGCATTTCTCTCTCTCTCCCCAAAGAAAGGTCATTCCTATGACCTACTCTCAATCCAAATGAAGCTTCTCATTAGGAATTTCTCTAATCCAAAAGTAAATTTTTATGCTTGTTTAATTGGAGGTCAAAATAATGGCTTTTTAATACTTCTATGATATTTATTTCATAGATAAATTATGAATCAATCCATAATTGGATAATGATCCAATTAGTGGTCATTCTAATCATATTAATAATATTAAACTTCATTCTCTCAATTAAATTGAGAATTATCAGTAATAGCAGATCAAAGCTATGATAAAATTTCTGTAAAATAAACACATAAAATATTTTCATTCATAATATGAAAAGAGGACTTCCTACCATATTCTAGGAATTATCATCCTAGATTAATTGAATGATTCTCATTGTAATCATGAAGAAATTTATTTTATGATTATGCATAATTAGTAAAATAGAAAAAAGAGGAATTTTTGGCAATTTATTTTTATGTTAAAAGAGTAATCCCCAAGACATTGGAAATCCATGTATTCCAATGATTTAGAGAATAAAATTGGAATGCTAAAATAATGTATAATTTATGAAAGATTTTAGTTAAATTTATCTTTTTTTATAAACAAAATTTTATGATGAAAGAGGAATTTCCACCATATTGAAATTCAAGTATTTAAATAAGAAAAGTATAATTCCTAGTCCAAACGAATTAATGAAGATTTTTATTTAATTTTTAAAAGAAAATATAGTAAAATTTATCTTTTTGTATAGATAAATTTTTTATGATGAAAGAGGAACTCCCACCATATTAGAATCCAATAAATTAAATAAAGAAAGTGTAATTCCTAGTGCAAAGGAATTAATGAAGATTTTTATTTAATTTTTAAGAGAAAATATAGTTAAATTTATCTTTTTGTATAGATAAATTTTTATGATGAAAGAGGAATTCCCACCATATTGGAATCCAATTAATTAAATGAAGAAAGTGTAATTCCTAGTGTAAAGTAATTAATGGAGATTTTTACTTAAATTTTAAAAGAAAAATTTAATTAAATTTATCTTTTTGCATAGATAAGTTTAAACAATAAAAGAGGAAGTCCTACTATATTGGAATTCAAATGTTTAGATGAGAAAAGTGGAATTTTTAGCTTAAAGGAATTAAATTTATGTAATTTTTAAGAAGAATTTTAATAGATTTAATTTAGGAAAAAGAGGAATTCCCATGATAATTGGATTGCACTCATTGAAATGAGAAAAAGAAGGATTTCAAGTTTATTCAAAAAAATAGGTATTGATATCTTAGTTAAAAGATGAATTTCCATGATAATTGAGAAAATATGGATTTGAATTAAATTCTAATGTCAAAAGATGAATTTCCATCATAATTCTACCTAATGAATTAAGGTTGAGAATTTATGTGGGAAAAAAAAATCTTAAATAATTGAATTGGAAAAATCACTAAATGGATATTTACCCAAAAACTAGATGTTTAGTTGAAAGTAATCCTGGTAAAACTAAACTGAATAAATTTAGTTAGACTACGAGAGGTCGGACAATAAACCTAATTGTCCTCCCGATCTGAATCAGATAAAAACTTCGTGACCAATTCCAGTTACTAAATCCAAAGAATAGACTATCGAAACTAGTCTAGTTTTTCCCTGACCAATCTCACCAAGAATCTAGTTGGATAAATGGATAAAACGACGGGTAGATTACCCTCATGAGAGATCAAGGATCCTCATTATGAAACTGGAAATTATTGGAAAAAGGGTCTTTGGAACCAATCTCAAACTGGAATCTCACTTGCATTGGAAACTCTATTTTTCATTCAAAAGATTGTTTTACGCTAGAATGCTAGGGAGGAAGCATTTGGCTTATGTTTTTCTAAAGGAGTTTCATTGGAACAGCTCACGGGGAGTCGTCAAGGGACGTCGCCTGCGGGGTAAAGCCTGCCGAGGTCTTGACCAGCCTCGGTACGGTTAAAATGGTGCGCGAAATTCCGGCGAAAACTTCCATCCGTAAAAGAAATTTTGGTGAAAACTATCCGGCCGTGATAGAAATTTCAACGAAAAAATTTCGGCCATGAAAGAAAATTTCGGCCATCAAAGAAATTTAGACCGCGCGAAAGAAATTCCGGCTAAATTTCAGTCTCGTGAAAGAAATTCCGACGAAAAATTCCGATCATGAAAAACATTTGTGTGAAGAAATTTCGACTGTAAAAGAAATTCCAGCAAAAGAAATTCTAGCCATGAAAGAAATTCTGACCGTGAGAAAAATTTTGGCCGTGAAAGAAATTCTGACCGTATGAAAGAAAACTACGACCGTGAAAGAAATTCCGGCAAAAAAACTTCGGCCGTGAAAGAAATTCCAACAAAAAATTTTGACCGTGGAAAAAAAATTCCGGTTGTGAAAAATCAGGCGTTAATTTTTTTTTCTAATTTTTTCGTGAAGTTCGTCCAGTTCACGGCGTGAATTTAAAGTTTCACTGTGCGTAAAACTTTGGAGGCCCATATCTCCTAAACCATAGATTCGATGAAGGCGCTCTATGGCTCATCGCAAAGCTGACATCGAGCTCTGACTTTGGACGAGCCATCTGAAGTCAAAATTGACCATTTTGGACTCCGACTAGCAGCCTCAAAATTCGACCCTGAAATCGAGGCAAAAAACAGTCCAAAAACCATGAAAAATCGTAAAAATTAGCGCAAAAATAACGACGAGTCATATTCGGGCTACTTTTTGAGGGTCTAAACGACAAAATCATGGACAACTCAGGGAAACAAAGTTGTAGTACTCTAAGAATACAACAACTCGCTTATATAGAGTTTTTTAAAATTCCGTTTGGAACACCCTAAAAAATGTGTTGCGACATAGGGAAAAAATTCTCATTTTTTTTTCATCTTGAGACTGTGATGGAAAATAGGTTTTAGGACCTCCTCTTCCATCTGGGAAGTTCCTAGCATACGCTTTTTCCAGAAAAATATCTCTAAGAGGTTCACGTGTGTAGCACCTAAGCTTATTAGGGTAAACGGACACCCGTTTGATCCAACGAAGAGTACGGCGAGCCTCTTGAGGCTGTAATGGTGGAATGTGGAAAAGTATAAAAAGCCAAAAAATTTTAAAAAAACTGTGATTGCTAATTAAGGAGCATTTAGGCACTCTGACATGGCCACGATAGAGGGACTAGGGATCACACAAGGACTGAACCCAATGTGGCTGACATCTTTGAGCCATTGAGATCTATGCCATAAATTCACCTCCCAATGCCATTGGCCATGCCTATAACAAGCGTGTCATCAGGTTTTACACCCCCTATCACTTCCATCGCACCAGGATTTGGCCCCTTGCCTAACATTCCCGCAAATCTTATAAGTACCAATCCTTTCCTGGATGCCCACACCTTGGACATATTGACTAGTGTAGCAAGGGGGGTGGCCTAGGGACTCTCACTGAGTCTCTTCCAACAAGAGCACTCACATACGGCCTCAATGACTCATACAGAAATATGACTGTATAAATTTTTAAAATTATGGGCAAATATGACGGAACAACAGACCCTGTCCAATTCATTCAAATGTTTGAATAGAGACGTGAAGCCTTTGGAAATCCCAACTGCTCTACTAAGGTACATGCGTTGAACTTATGCTTAGAGGAAAAAGCTAGTCAATGGTTCATCGCATTGATGCTGGCGATAAAGACCAACTTCAAAACCTTGAAATCCGCCTTTATACATGGCTTTTCTAGACAAGGTGATCGGTGGAGTGCAGTGACAGAACTCTATTCAACTGAGCGTCAACCAAATGAATCCATTAGAGATTTTATCCTTAGGGGGATAAAACTCTTGGACTCACGTTGTGAGTCATGGGAACAATTAAACGATGTTCAATTGAAGAGATGTTTCATGATGGGCTTAAAGAATAATAGCTTACACAACTTGATCATTCTAACCAATCGATCAATGTTGTAAAGAAGCAATACATTTAGATGACAACATGCTAGAAGATGATCATACTATGAGGTGTTCCTCATCTAAACCAAGTGAAGCAATGGCAAAAGAAAGATCGATCTCGGAATCGACATTCCCAGAATTTTATGCAGCCTTGCTTAAAACCTTACAGCCAACATCTCTAAGAGAGGATGAAAACCTTCAAAACCAGACATCCTTAATGCCTTTAAAAGTGAGGAACAAAATGCCTTGTGTTGAATGCAATCACTACAATCATCCCAATCCTCATTGTGCATACAAGGCACCTGTTCTTCTATACTACATATATTGTAAAACCTTTGACCATGATACTAAAAAATATCCCGCTTCATCCACAATGGACTCAAAATCTCCATCTCCCATGCACCAAACAAAAAACAGTCCAAAGGGTAGAAACTGATCAAGAAGCAGTTAATCGGACACTTCAATGTTTCTATTGTCGTGGACCTCACAAGAGGTGGCAGACTGCACAGTTTGGAATACTTCCATACCCATAGTCATCACTGACACCTTGCGACCCATGTGTGAACGATGTGGTATTGATCACATGTTCCAAGATTACCCAAGACGAGTTGCTTCAATGCAACTTGTCTCACAAATACAACTCTTAACATCTTAAGTGTACAAAATGGGCAATTGTCTACGGTGCCCTTGAATGTGCTTACACGCTTACAAGCCAAGGCACAAAAAATAATCAAAAAGAATGCAAAAGACAATACCTCAACATGGGTAGAAGAACATGCTTTAAAACAAAACCCAAAAGAAGGAGCAAAACCTCCTAAAACCAAGAAAAACAAAGGACAACAAATTGTCGAAACCAAGGTCGAATTAAAAGACAAGAAAAAGGAGCCTGCAGAGGACATAAACCCAAAAGGGGACATAAATACAAAAGAGCCAAAAGTTATATACATGATGCAGAAGCATCCACCTCAAAAACCACCATACAAACCACCACATAAACCTCAACACAAACCTCAACACCCATATGTGCGATACAAGATACAAAAATCCAAAAGAAAATTCGATCTCGTCTCGCATGGGTAAACATAATGAAAAATTGACAGCCCAAAGAAAGCATTAGGGGAAGGTTGAGGTCTATAGGGACCCTTTAAGATGCCATGTGATTAAAAGGTTATTAAGGAAAAGGGCCAATCATGTGATGCCATGTATACAAAAATGTTGGGTGATTAAAGGTGGTCAAAAGATTCTCTAGAAGATGCCTTTTTGTACTTTTCATTCCCAAAAAGTGGGGAGAAAGTTTTTGAAATTTCGGACATCCATAACTTCTACATATGAGCTCAAAATTTGTCGGAGATTAGAGATAACTTCTACATACTCGTCTCGCTAAGCTCTTTCGAGAGATATGTCACATGATATGGTTTTGCCCACTCAATTTTAAATTCAATTTTGGTAGGAAACTTTGAAATTCAAACTTCTAGCCATTTGAAGAATAAGAAGGTATCTAAAGTCAAAGAAACTTAACATTTTAACAAAAGTCATTAAAATCATAATATGGCAGCTTAAAGGGCCCCTATAGACCTCAACCTTTCCCTAATGTCAAAAAATGAAACAAGTTCTAGTACGTCACTAAGTGAGGATGAAACAAGTTCTTACTCTTCACTTAGTGCACCACATAGACCAATCAAGAAACTAGAACCTAACGAACCACCCCAAATGGATAATAGTGATCACATGACATATGTGAAACGCAAAAAGCAAGCTCAGGAGAGCATGCTTAGCTTGGTTGAATTTTATACAGGGTCCCCGGTTGTGATTGAGCCTCATAAAGCCAATCCTAAAATAGCAACCAAAATACAAAGCACAGAGGAGTACCACTTCCCTCTTCAAGAGGAAGACATACTCTCTACAGAAGAGTCGATTGAAATAGATTGTACGAACTATACGCTTGAGAAAACACGTGAGGAATTTGATAATTCTCTTACAAGATTAAAACAGTCTCTCAAAACCTCATTTGGAGGAATGCTCTGCCAACATCACATCAGCACTTGCACCTTTAAGGGCTCAACCTGAGTTATATAAGGACATAACAACCTCCATAAAACAGGACTGTGAAGATTCACAAGTTTCCAAATAGCCCTCATGCTTCTCCAAAAAATTGCCTGAGTAGAAGCTTCTCAAGAGAGGCTATCCCTTCTCCCATTTCTATGGTTTGTGTTTCTATAGGAAGCCGGTACCACCATGTTCTTAAATTTCTTTCAAAGAAGGTGAGTAGGGTTAGCATCACCTGATTTGGATCTTTTTGATCGATGGAGGTTTTTCTGAAGAAGTATGCAGTCATTCTGTCAAGGACTGCTCTGGCTTGTTGCTTTGTAAGGCCATCTAGGTTGATTGATTGCAGTTCTCCTTTGTTTACTAGCTTTGCTTCTGTGTTGATGGCTCTCCTTTCTCAAAGGGGACTACTTCCATATTGACCTTTTCATTGTTGCTCCTGATGAGTTTGGCTTTTGCAAGCCGTCTATTGTAGTCAAAGACCCTTTTAGAGTCATCAACTTTCTCTTCCCAACTGAATGTGAAGGATTTTCCTTTTCCCATATCTTTATCATCTATTACCCATGCAACTCGAAAAATAGGTTGGTCATTCCGGATGTAGGGAGCTCTTCTTGTGATATTATTTATGTCTTCTTCAGGGATCTTTCTACCATTTGTGCCTTCATGAGAGATGCATTCTCTCCATCCAATATTAGCTTCTGAGAAATTGATGTGGCAGAAGGGGATTCTTTTGCAATATGAATTTTGTGGGTTTTGTGTATGCTTCCACACATTCAGGGGCTTCATCATTATCCAAATCTACAGATAATTATTCAACTATTTCAAAGTCAGGCTTTGGATTCAAACCTAATATTATGGCCTCATCGGTATTTTGGGATTCGTTGATCCTCTTGGCAAGCTTCATCTTTCGGAACATATCCATAACATTCTCCCATTTTTCTTATGCAGCTTTGATGATGCTTGCTGAATGTCATCTTCCCTGTAAGGCTGTATTGCCACCACCATTTCTACATTGAGCGAGGATTTGTGGGTTGGCGAATATGGCTCGTATGTTTGCTGAGGATATTTCTCTTTAAGGATCCTGTTTAACCTTGCCAAATTTTCTACAAGTGAATTCTTCACTTCAATGTGGTTGAAAAGAATCCTTGACTCGATTTGGTTAAGTCTTTTATTTGCTTGCATGATAGCTTGCCTGTTCTGTATTACCCTTTCATTTATTGCACAAAGAGCCTTGGAGTGCTAGTTTGAAATAGAGAGACTAGTGTTTACTACTTGATCGGCTAGTTGGTCTCCATATGGTGCATATACCCATAGGTATCCTTGCTTCATGCTTTCCTAGTCAGTGACTATGGTGACATCTGGGCTGGGGAATAGATTTTCAGTGTCACCTTGTTGTTTACCAATAGGTGTACTCATCATATATACTCTGCCTTTTGCTCTAACCACCACGCATCCACAAGCTATGCAAATCTTTGTATCTACATTGGTGATGGTTTGGGATTGATCACAAAGATCAAGCCTCATTGTCCCTAGTTTTTGGGACAAATCTTCAAGCTGCCTTAGCTTTTCTTCTTTTAACCTTGGTCTGACATTTGTAGATACACAAAGAGACTTGCTGGTTGAAGCTTTAGGGGATTCTTCTCTGATTTACAACCTCACTAGATAAGGGAGTTCTTTGGGTAGCTGCTCTGTGTCGAAGCTCTGTGTCGAAGGTATATTTCTTTAGAATTTTCAAATCTAACCACCTTGTGACCACACGGGCGTAATACCGCTAGATCTTTTGTCTAGCTTCATGAACATTGTCATTCTTTGATTTACATCTTGACAGTGTTCATGTATCCAATCTTCTTCTTCTCCTTCTCTGCTATATGCTTTAGCAGAGGCATTCCATTATTTAAAGAGAGACGATCAATACCAGAGACTATAATAAGAACGTTTAAAGAGATATTATCAAGCTTTGATACCAGAAAGCTATTTGTGGATAAGAGAGGTTAACTTGGGCTTATATGAAGTGGTTATCTTAACATTTGTATTAACAAAGGCCATAAAAGAAATACTTGTCTCAAGACTATGAACACAATGATCTCAATAATCATATATTATGATGGTAGGAAAAACCTTGGACTGAGAGTGAAAAAACTTGCAACTCAATGTACAAGAGAGTGAAGGGAGATGATGGCTAAGTGTGAGAACCCCGCTCCCTCCGCGATGCCCCCTCTCCGAGAGGGCTCTAGTGGGGCGGAAGTAGCATCAGTCTCTTGTGCGGGGGGAAGGGATCAACACTCGTGGCCTCGCCCATGGATATTCGGACAAGAGACTATAGCCCGACGGTTCCTCCAAAACGAACCCGGAAAAACTTCCCTCGCCGCCCGGAAGGCACGGGCGATTCCACGAGGGAAATCATCTAACGGGAGAATTGATCTAACGAGTCTAAGTCTTAACTATCCAAACTGATATCTGACCGAACCCAAAATTCACATGGTCAGATCAAAGAAGAGACTTGCACTTGGTCCATAGAATCACTGCTTTTTTCCTCCTTTAGTGAGGCACAGCCGTCGCTGATTCCCTCCCATAGAACAAGGGTCTTCCTAGGACTTAATCTAACTAATGTAACTTAATCGTAATAACTATTTGTATCGCAAGAATCCCCTGATCCAGCCAACCGGCCCATGGTTAGCCGATCGCCCAACCATTATATTGGTGGGATTCCTTTATAAAATTTTGGTTATGTTTTGCCCGGGTACCAAGGAAAAGAGTTCCTATGCCCCCTAGCCGACGTTTCAAGAAAAGTTCAAGGTAGTCATACCACTTACACACCTAATATGAAATTGCCATTTTAACAGATTCGGTTGTCTTTAAAACAATCTTTCAATGAAATCATAGTACTACTGATCATAATCCTCCAAAATATTAAGTCCATTGTTTTACAAAATATATCATCCGGACTCTCCGTTGAAGACCAGCTAGTCAACCAACGAGATCCAATATCAAAATTCCATTCACAAAAGTCATTCTTTTCGGTTCATCCGTATGTACGCATGGGTGTCCTAGCAATTGCGACCCTGTGCATCACCTAGTCAAAACCCTCTAGGGTCCTACTTAGATGTCCTAGCACTTCACTCAAGAACTGCTTCATCAGTCCTTGCCCATCGTACCGGAAGCGCACCATTTTAACGATATCGAGGCTGGTCAAGACCTCGATAGGTTTTGCCACGAGAGCGACGTCCCTCGACGACTCCCCGCCGCCAGCTGTTCAACGAGTCTCTCCTTAGTTAAAAACATACCAAATGCTTCCTCCAGCATTCTGGCGTAAAACAATCCTTTAAAAGAAAATATAAGAATTCTCGGTTCGAGATTGGTTCCACAAAACCCTTTTCTCTTAATCTAGATTTTCTTAATGAGAATCATTGATCTCTCATCAGGGCAATCTACAAATCATTTGACTGAATTTCCAACTAGATTCTTGGTGATTTCAATTAAGGGAAAACTATGCTAATTCAATAGTAGTCTATTCTAGATTTTCTTAATGAGAATCATTGATCTCTCATCAAGGCAATCTACAAATCATTTGACTGAATTTCCAACTAGATTCTTGGTGATTTCAATTAAGGGAAAACTATGCTAATTCAATAGTAGTCTATTCTTTGTGTCAAGAATTGGAATTGGTCGTCACTCACGAGGTTTTTTTGCTTGATTCGAGAGATGGGCAAGTAGTTTACTGGTCGCCCCTCTCATAGTCGTGGTCTAATTAAAATTATTCGGTTTACTTCTAACTTTGATTCCTAAGGATTTTTTTCAGATAAAAATCTAATGAACTTCTAACCGTAAGGAAAATTCCAACTTTATGAATTTCATTCCTTCTTAACCATAATAGATTAAGAAATAGTTCTATACGGGAATACTCTTCTTTCATTAATCCAATTTTGGGTAAATATCAATTTGGTGATTTATCCACATAAAATATCTAAGAATTTTCTTTCCATCAATTTAATTATCAACCCTAAGTTGTTTCTAGGTGGAATTATGGTGAAAATTCCTCTTTTATCATCAAAAGTAATTAAAATCTTTCTCTACTTAAAATACCATAAAATTTCCTCTTTTAATTAAATACAAATATCCACTTTTTTGAATATGCTTCAAATTCCTCTTTTTGTATTTAAATGATTGAATTCCGAATGTCATGGGAATTCCTTTTTTATCATAAAATAAATTTATATAAAATTTCTCTTTTTTTTAAATACAAATATCCATTATTTCAAATATGCCAAAAATTTCTCTTTTACCATTTAATTACTTGGATCTCAATTTTCATGGGAATTCCTCTTTTTGCATAAAAATAAATTTACCAAAAAATCTATTTTCTTTTAATTAAATATTTATGCATAAATACTAAAAATTTATTTTCCATGAATATGATAAAAATCATTCTTTTTGGATAGGATGTCCAATCCTAGAATATGGTAGGAAGTCCTCTTTTAGTATTATGCATAAAAATAAGATATGTATTATTTTCTAAAATTTTTGCCATAGCTTTGCTGCTATTACTGATAATTTTTATTTTTTTTCTTAAAAGAATAAAACATTGTAATGAAAATTAGATAGAAGATCTATTTTTAAGCTTAAATCTAAATTATGGATTTAAATCATAATTTTAACCATAATCATAAACTTAATTATGATTATCCCGCTAGATTAAGCTAATTCCATTATTTCTCTTTTTCCAAATTGATAGGATAATCTATTTCTCATTTAGAATCAATCAAAGTAGTTTTTAACTACTTATAAATAATCTAAAAGAATTAACCATTATTTTGTTAACACAAAATCATAAAAATACCATTTTCTTATTCTCTAGCAAGCTTGACAAGCCTAGAGTTTGGTCTTGAAATAAGAAATTATATACATAAGGAAGCATTATAAATAAGCATAAAGATTACCTTTTTCTTGATTACACATTGAGATTCTTAGGGAAAGCTTGATTTGATTTGAATTTAAAACAACCATTTAGAAAACTTCTCAAGCTTGAGAGGGGTTGAGAAGTCATTTGAGAAAATTAACAAAAAACCATAAAATTCATTCTTACCTCAAGGATTAGCTTGCTTCTTTTTCTAGAAGTAGAAGTGAAGCTCCCAACCAATCAATTGGTTTAGCAAGTGGAGAAGAGAGCTCCAAGAGTTGTTGAAGAGAGAGAGAAGCTCCAAGCTCCCCAAAAGTAGAGGAAATTTAAGGGATAATAGAAAATATGATTATTTTAATGTAATATTGGTATTGTATAGCTCATAGATGAGAATACAAAAGAATGAGGGTCTATTTATAGGTGAGGGAGGCCCTTTTGATCCAGTTTGATCCAGGAGAGAGGACAGATAAAAATATCACAATTTTTTTTGAATTAAAAACCCTTCCACACATGTAAAGGAGGCGCCTACCTCAAAGGTCCCCCTGTCCTTACCAAGGAGTCAAAAATTCATCACTTCTCCAAAATATCTCATTTTTTTAGTAATATCTCTTAATTTTTAACTAATAAACCTTGTACTCAGTCAACTCTTCATCTTATGTGAGCATTTACTCCTTTTTGGATATTTTCTTTTATTCTAGTCATTTTTAATTGATTCCTAATGCACACCTTGGAGAATTTATTTTGAACTTTTGTTTCAAGGAAATATATTTTAGATACTAGGATAATTTTTATATCTAAAAATATCTCAATATTGAATTACCTCTCTCTAGAATTTTTCTTCTCTCTAGGCAAAAATAAGAAAAAACAATATTTTCTTGTATTCTGAAATAGGAAATGATTACAGGGGATTGAAGTAAAAGCTTATTCATTATTTAGGCTGAGGAGGAATCTTACACTAAGGGAGGCTCACAAACTAGAGAAGACATACACTAAGGCGTGTCTCTCTCTCTCTCTGTGAGGGCGCTTATTTATACCCAAGCATGCCTTGATGCCCAAGCTTGATGCCTTGAAGCCCAAGCCAAATGTCTTGTAATTCAAGCTAGATGCCTTGAGGCCTAAGCTAGATGCCTTACGGATCAAGCCGGGTACTATTTGCGAAGAGAAACTTTACAAGCTCACTACCTTCATGTGCACATGGGTGTAGTCCAAAAAGTGTACCTTGCAGAGTGAGGTGTATGCTACCGGCATGCTCGGTAGATAGCACTATTGTAACTTGTAGCATACTCTATCGACAAGCCCAAACCCAATAGATAGCATTTTTATATTTTGTGGTTGATAAAAAGGTGCAACCACTCACCCAAGCCACGTGGGCTATGCAGAGTGAGGTGTACGCTATCGACATGCCCAGTAGATAGCACTATTGTAACTTGTAGCATACTCTATCGACAAGCCCAATAGATAGCATTTTTATATTTTGTGGTTGACAAAAAGGTGCAACCACTCACCCAAGCCACGTGGGCTACGTTACATCAATTTTGGCACAATGCACGTATAATGATTCTACTGATTCTTCGCGAGTTAGCATGTTAGCAACATAATTATTTGTGCCCTTGACATGTTCACATTTGAACTTCTAGCAGGCAAACCATCCCGCCCATCGGACAAGTCGATCGTTGGTCGTTTTTTTGCACATTTTTTTGAAGAGAGAAATCCCATGAAATTATTGAGATCCGTCTTTAGTGTGAATTCCATGGGATGAACGAACAACCAGAAATTCTCAAAACAATTTTTGGTGGATAGAATTTCCTTGTGGTGGATGGAAGAGTAATTTGGTTCTACATCATGAAATCTTCCTGTAACATATGTGCAAATTTCTTCCTTCCCATCCTTTGCTTTCGTGAGAATGCCACCCCAATATTTATCAGAGGCGTGTTAATAGATTGTAAGATGTCCATTTGTGGGGAGACGCATCTTCGGAAGAGATAGGCATTTTTCCTTGATCTTCTTGACCGTGTTTGTCTGTTTGCTAGTCTATCCAGACTTGTTAGTCAAGAACTTTTGGAGAGGTTGCCGATCTTTGGAGAGGTTGAGGGGGTAGATCCAAAGATCTTTGGAGAGGTTGAGGGGGTAGATCCAAGAGACATAGTTGAGACATCCAAGGAACCTTTGTGCAACCTTGATATCCGAGAAAACTATAGATCTTTTGTATAACATGTTCCTGGAGCATTATCTGTCCCAAATAGATTGTTACTCCTAGACATTTATCTTCTGAAGAAACATATGAAGCTTTGTTTTAGAAATCACAAATCTATGTTTCTAAAGTTCATTGAAGACTTGTTCCAGGTGCTCGAGGTGCCAAGACATTTTGAGAAAATTAAAATGTCGTAGATGTAAGGAGCTACAAACTTCCTGAATTGCCTGAAGACTGAGTCGATGCATCTTTGTAATTCCAAGGGTGCATTCTTTAATCCAAATGGCATCACTTTCCATTGAAATTGTCCCTGTGGGACTACAAAGGCCGTTTTATGTTTGTCTTTCTTGGCAATCTTGATTTGATGAACATCGAACTTCATGTCGAGCTGAGAGAACCATTTAGCAGCAGAGATTAACTTGATCACATTATCCTTGTTGGGGATAGGATACCTTTTATCTATCATATGCTGGTTGTATTACGCACTTAACATCAGTACAGTAATACAGGAATGATTACCCTCCTAGTATACATCATCTATTGAAAAGGTAGGTGTTAGTGATAAATGAATACAGAACTGATTATATACAGTGTGACATGATTAATGCTTCACTAACATGAACTGCTAAATTATCGCGTGAAATACTGATTGATTGATTGCTTGATTGATTCTGAATACACACCATAGGAAACAATATCTGCAAAATCTGTTGTATTTTAGAATTTACTGTTGCTCCCCTTACAACCTGCACACAAACGCGCTGTGCAAAGCGAATCCTATCCTTCAGTACTCGGGCCTAGGAAACATCACCATATTCAGCTGACTTCAAGAAATTCATAACCCCCTCACAGAGATAGTATAAGTCGGCCTGCAACCAAATTGCTTTGGAGAACCACCAATAACAATCCCGAACTCCTGGAGGGATTGGTGCAGCCAGACAGTTTATGCTCGCACTAACTCTTGGCCCGAACTCGGCCTCCATCTCTTGTGCGGTTGTCGTCTGGACAGCCTGAATGGCACCATCCAGAGGCAATGAAAGGTGTTCTTGAATAAGCTACACAGTCAGCTCTCTGACTTCACCATTGATTTCCACCATGTCACCACTCTGAAGCTACTGCTGCAACCAATAAGCCATAGGATGCAGTGGCACTCGTGGACCAATGGAGGTTTGCAAAGACCCTCATACGCATGTCCTGCAGCCAGGCATCAGTAATGGGTAGCTCAAAGTTTTGAATAGGAGTCAGTAGCAAAAACTACACCAGAGCCATCATGCTTTCAGACACAGAAGAGCAGAGAACTCGCAAAGAACTCAAAGAAGCAAGAAGGTATGTGAACACAAAAGTGAAAATCCAAAAATAGAATTTATCCCTTTGCATGCAACCACTCACACAACGGACCACATCCGCATGCACACTTTCTCTCAAACTTCGAGCAAAAGCTAAGATTGTATCTGTTAAAGAGATCATCATCAAAGAGACATCCGCCTCCTCGAAAACTGGAAAAGGGCATTGAATGGGCACTGATGCATAATAATGTCGCAACCGGAACCCATTAACTGGAGAAGAAAGAACTTCACCCTGTAAGTTTGCCAAAAATAATGAAGTAGCCCCACAAGGAGCCTATATCCAGAAAGGACCAAACCACTGCAACTTCATCTTGCTTGTAAACTTCCCCATGCAAGTATTGAACACCAAAACTAACGGCCCTTTTTGAAAATGCTTTTTTCTCGAGTGCCAATCCACCTGATGTTTCCTCCGATTCTGGAGTTCCTATGCCCACTAAAAACTCCGCAGTCGATCTTCATCTAATGAGCTCAATACTTCCAGTCGATATGCTAAGGACTCGACTCGCAGCAGTTTATCTTCCACTGCAATCCGCAAACTCGGCACAACAAACTCGATTGGTGTGATAGCCTCCATGCCAAAAGCCAGCTTGAAAGGGGTTAATCCAGTTGCCACCTTGTAAGCTGTGCGGAACGCCCAAAGTGCTGACGGAAGCTTAACATCCCAATCCGCCCGATGCTTGCTTACGAGCTTGGTCAGAATGCGCACAATCTGCTTATTGGATGATTTAGCCAATCCATTGGCTTGCAGATAGTAGGGGGATGATTTCTTGTAAAGAATTCAAAGATCCCTGGCCCCTCCGCGCAACGAATTTTGGGGTGCTATTGGCGGAAGTAGCACTTCTTGCACAGAGCAGAGCCTGTCACTCAAGGCCTCGCCCACGGATATCCGGACAAGAGACTAATCCCTCGGTTCTTCGAAAACCGAACCTAGAAAAAACTTCCCTCACCCAGAAAGCACGGGCGATTCCTTCGGGATAATTTTATTCTAATGTACATAGTCAAGGGCCTTAACTAACCAAACTGATCCAACCGAACCCGTAAGTCACATGGCCAGATCAAGGAAGAGACTTGTACTTGGATCATAGAGACCAATGCTTTTTTCCTCATCAAGAGGCACAGCCATTGATTCATTTCCATAGAACAAGGACTATCCGGGATTTACTTCAACTATCGTAACTTAACAGAATTGAGTCTCATTTTAGGGATCCATCAGTCCAGCCTAACCCCATCTAATCCCATGGGTTAGCCAACCGCCCAACCACTGTAGTTATAGGATTCATTTAGAAATTTGGTTATGTTTTGCCCCGGGTACTAGGGAAAAGAGTTCCGAGGCCCCCTAGTTGGCGCTTCAAGAAAACTTCAAGATAGTCATACCACTTACACACCCAATATGAAATTGCCTGTTTCACAAATTTAGCTATCTTTAAAATAATCTTTTAATGAAACCATAGTATCACTGATCATAATCCTCCAAAATATCCAGCTTGAATTCTAATTTCCAATCATTCCTTCATCGGTGTACCTATGGCATCATTGGCAACCAGAACGCTCACCACATGTTCACTCATTCAGGGGCCTTTTCAATAGTTCCTAGCTCATAGTACCTGAAAATATATTCACTTAAGAAAATTCAGATGGACTCTCCATTGAAGATCAGCAAGATCAACCAACAGATCCATATAAAAGAGCCATGGACTTATCTGTTGAGGACCAGCAACAAGGACAATCAACCAGATCCATGCCTAAGTTCAGAAAACAACTCTAACTTCTTGTTCCATTTTCTTTCTCGACGCATGCGTGGGTAGGCGACCCAGAGCCCGAGCACCGTATGGTCAGCACCCTCTAGGCTCCTTCTTCGTAGGTCACCTAGCGCTTCACTCATAGGCCGCTTCCTTGGTCCCTCATCCATCGTACTGGAAGCTCACCATTTAAATCAAACCGAGGCTGGTCAAGATCTCGGCCGACCGTGCTACAAGAGACGTTCTTTGTTGACTCTCAGTCAGCTGTTGCAACGTTATCACTTAGGTCTCCCCACACGACCTTATTCACAAGATAGTCAAAATGCTTCTCCAGCATTCTTGACATAAAATAGTGATTTAAAAACAAGTCATAAATATAGTTTCTAACGAACTCTCATCTTTCCACATTGTTCCACATCACTTCTCATTATTCCACATTCTTCTACATCAATTCACATTGCTTATTCCACATCCAGTCATATGTATTCCCATCGTCTTCATCCATTCTCATCCAATCACATCATATTACATCTCATCACATCTATCCACATCTATCCTCATCACATCTCATCCATTCACATCTACCCATATCCACATCACATCCATTCACATCACATCTCATCCATTCACATCTACCCCGATCCACATCACATCACATCTCATCCATTCACATCTACCTAGATCCACATCACATCACATTCATCCACCTCACATCTCATCCATCCATTCACATTACATCACATTCATTTATATTCGTTCAGATCCACATCTCATCACATCACATCCATCCACATCACATCTCATCCATTCACGTCTCATCACATCATATTCACATCCATTTACATCTCATCATATCATATTCACATCACATCACATCCATTTAGATATCATCACATCACATTCACATCCATTCACATCTCATCGCATCCATTCACATCTCATCTCATCCATTCACATCTCATCGCATCCATTCAGATATCATCACATCACATTCACATCTCATCGTATCCATTCAGATATCATCACATCACATTCATATCCATTCACATCTCATCGCATCCATTCACATCTCATCACATCCACTCACAGCTCGTCACATCCATTCATATCGCATCACACCCATTCACATCTCATCACACCCATTCACATCCATCACATTCATTGCATCCACATCACATCACATACATTCCATCCACATCTATCCTTATCATATCACATTCATTCCATCCACATTACATCACGTCCACATCTATCCACATCACATCTCATTCATTCCATCCACATTACATCACGTCCACATCTATCCACATCATATCTCATTCATTCCATCCACATTACATCACGTCCACATCTATCCACATCACATCTCATTCATTCCATCCACATTACATCACGTCCACATCTATCCACATCATATCTCATTCATTCCATCCACATCACATCACATCCACATCACATGTCATTCATTCCATCCATTCACATCTTATCACATTGCATTCACGTCGCATTCACATTTAGTACCGTTTTCTACTTTCGATACCGATGGGACTTTTCTAAGTTTTTGCCAATTGCTTGGCCTAGTTAAAGGTACTTTTTTCTTGATCCCATTGAATCTACATATCAGAGTGTTGTTGAAGGTTTAAAAAGGGAAAATAAACCTTATTAGAATTGAATAGTAAAAACTCAAAAAGAGCATTTAAGTATTGTATTTTTATTCCTTAAGCTTCATTAAGGAGAATTAATTCTAAACTTCCGTTTACTCATTGGATCCTCGATCCTCCCAGGGATTCCAGATTCTCTTTCCTGAATAAGAATTATCCAAGTTTCTCAATGGATATTTCTCAAATAAAATATATTCAATGTTCTTCTTTTCAAGTAAAAGATTCATGGGATTTACAAAAAACAATTCTACCCATACTTCCCAATAAAATTAATAATGCTCAAAATTTTACTTTTGATAAATACTCATAATTTGAATTATGCCAAAAATTCCTCTTTTACCATTTGATTACATGGATCTCAATTATCATGGGAATTCCTATTTTTGCATAAAAATAAATTTACCAAAAACGACTCTTTTCTCATAGTCAATTAATTATGCATAATTACAAAAAAATTATTTCTCATGAATATGATAAAAATCATTCTTTTTGCATAGGATGTCCAATCCTAGAATATGATAGGAAGTCCTCTTTTAGCATTATGCATAAAAATAAGATATGTATTATTTTCTAAAAATTTTACCATAGCTTCTGCTATTACTGATAATTCTCAATTTTTCTCTAAAGAATAAAATCTTGTAATGAAAATATGATAATAGTTCCTCTTTTATGGTTAAAATCAAACTATGAATTTAAATCACAATTTTAATCGTAATCATAAACTTAATTATGATTATCCCACTAGATTAAGCTCATTCCATTATTTCTCTTTTCCCAAATTGATAGGATAATCTATTTCTCATTTAGAATCAATCAAAGTAGTTTTTAACTACATATAAATAATCTAAAAGAAATAACCATTATTTTGTTGACACAAAATCATAAAAATACCATTTTCTTAATCTCTACCTTATCAAGCCTAGAGTTTAGCTTTGAATTAAGAGATTATCATTGAGAAGCATCCTTTTCCAAGGGAGATGGCTATTCTTTTAGAGAGAGAGATTTACGTAAAGAAAGCATTACAGATAAGCATAAAGATTAGCTTTCTCTTAATTAAGCAGTAAGACTTTAAGGGAAAGCTTGATTTGGATTAAAAAAATTATTTAGAAAGCTTCTTAAGCTTGAGAGGGGTTGAGAAGAAGAAAGTCATTGAGATAAATTGGAAAAAACCATGAAAATTGATTTTACCGCCAAGTTTGCTTGATTATCTATTAGCAGTGAAGCCCCCGACCAATCAATTGGTCCACCAAGAGGAGAAGAGCAACTCCAAGAGTTGTTGTAGAGAGAGAGAGAGCTCCAAGCTTCCAAGAGAGAGAAAAATTTAAGGGATAATAGAAAATATGATTATTTTAATATAAAACTGGCATAGTATAGCTCTAATATTTTTTTACAAATGATTGAGTCTCTATTTATAGGTGAGGGAGGCCACTAACCAAGTCCAACTAGGTTCTAGAATTTTTCAGTTCAGTTTGACTGAATTTGGACAAGATTTGGACCAGTTTGGCTCCCTTTTTGATTTGGTTTAATCCAGGAGAGAGGAGAGAGAAATATCACAATTTTTTGAATTAAAAAACCCTTCCACACATGTGAAAAAGGTTCCTACCTCAAAGGTCCCCCTTTCCTTGCCAAGGTGTCAAAAATGCATCATTATTCTAGAATATCTCATTTTTTTAGTAATATCTCTTAATTTTTAAATAATATACCTTGTACTCAGTCAACTCTTCATCTTATGTGAGCATTTACTCATTTTTGGGTATTTTATTTTATTCTTTTGGATTTATCTCATCCCAATACTTGGATTAATTCAATTGGCCCATTGGAACCTTAATTGGACCATAATCCAAAAATTTCTGAAAATGTAGACCCTTAGGCTAAGGTCCCTTATACCATTTTCAATTAATTCCTAATGCACATTGGAAAGTTCATTTTGAACTCCTGATTAAGGGGAATCCATTTTAGACATTAGGAGGATTTTTATATCCAAAGATATCTAAATTTTGGATTACCTCTCTCTAGACATTTTCTCTGTTTAGGCCAAAATAGGGTAAAACAAGACCTTTCTCCTATTTCAGAGAGGGGAATAATTTCAAGAATAGAAGGGGAGGTTCTTATACCTTTACTCCTCAAAAGCTGGAGGGAGGAATCTTACAAGAATCAAATAAAAACCTATCATTTGCCTGATCACTTCACTAATAAAATAACCCCCTTGATCACTGACCAGCTCCATCGGGCAGCCAAAATGAGTGAATACATCCTTGTATAGACACTTTTCTATTGAAAGAGAAAAATTATCCCACAATGCCCAAGCTTCCACCCACTTAGTTTAGTAATATGTCTGTTAGAATATACTGGTTTCCTGTCCTGGCAGCACTGAGTTTAAAAGGCCCAATGAAATCCAAACCCCACTTCTGAAAAGGCTCAAGTGGTAATATCTGGTGTAAGGGCATGCGGTATCTCTGTGACGCGGCTGGCCCATCCTCTGGCACACACATCACATTTGCGCACGAACTACTGTGCATCAAAATAAATTGTTGGCCACCACAAGCCAACTTGGAACACTTTGCTTGCAGTAATCTTCCTCGAAAAATGCCCTCCCGAGGCTCCACAATGCGCTTCCCACACGACCTCGTGATCTTGCAATAGTACACACCGCAACAGCACATCAGTAACATTGCGATAGTACAATTCTCCAATGTAGACTTCAAAGGAACGACTCCGCAATATGCGAGCTGCCTCTGCTGATCCTTTGTCAAATGAGTTGGCATAACACCTGTAGACAGAAAACAAAACATTTCCTCGTACCATGTCCAAGGCACGGAAAGAGGCAGAACCGCATTAGGAACTGCATCTGCTTCATTTGAAATAGAAAAAAGCGATGCATCTGGAAACTCGTCATCCACTCCTATAGCTTGTTCTCCTGAATCCAATCTTGAAAGATAATCTGCTACTACATGCTGAGATCCTGGTCGATGAATGACTTCAAAGTCAAACTCTTGCAGTAATAACATCCACCTGGCCAATCTTCCGGTTAAATTCTACTGCCGCACTAGATAAAGCAACACAGAATGGTCCACATGGAAATAGAACATTCTCCCCAAAAGATAATGCCAAAACTTCTTCACTGAATAGATCATGCCTAAGCACTCTCGATCTATTCTGAATAATTCTTCTCTGCAGAGGATAATCTGTGGCTTGCATAATAAACAGGTTGGAACCAGCCCAGCACTCTACTCGTGCATTAACACACTACCAATTGTTGTATCCAAAGCATCCACAAAGACATGAAAATACTTCTCCCAATCAGGCGGCATCAACTGGTGCACGGGATAGTTGTATCTTCAACCTTCGATATGCTAAATCACATTCTTTTGTCCAAGAAAATTCTTTGCGGTCCACATGAGCCACCAGATTTAGCGAAATTGCCAAATGCGCCAGAAATCACAAATGTCGCCCATGCCATCGAATTTGACCCAGAAACTGCATACACTCCTTCGGATTGTCAAGTGCTAGAGCTTGCATCACACCCACCACCTTATTGGGATCCACAACAATGCCTTCTTGTGATATAATGTGCCCCAATAACTTCCCACTCCGAACTGCAAAGGCACACTTTAATGGATTTAAACTGAAAGATACCTCCCAGCATTTCTGAAAACATAGTCGCAAATGTTCCAAATGCTGAACAGAGGTCCCGAACACACTGAGATCATCTAGAAAGACCCGCATGAAGGCTATCAAGAATGGCCCAAAAATTTCATGCATATCCCGTTGAAAAGTACCCGGAGCATTCCGTAAGCCAAACCACATCACTGTACACACAAACACACCCCAAGCTGTGATGAATGATGTCTTAGCTTGATCCTCTAGTGCCACCCGAATTTGATTGTAGCCATTAAACCCATCAAGAAATGAATAAATCTCATGACCTGCCACATCATCCAAGATGGTATCCATGTATGGCAAGGGAAAAAGGATTTGGAGAACAGTAGCCACATTAAGTTTCATGTGATCTACACAGATGCATATCTTCTTATTCTTCTTGGGCACGATCACGATCGGAGAAATCCACTCCGGATTATCTATTGGACCAATGAATCCAACCTATAGGAGATGATTCAACTCATCTTTAACCTGCTTAGCAGCATGTGGATTCATTATGTACCGCTGCTGTCTGGAAGGAATTGCATCCAGTTTCAAATGGATGTGATAATGATAAAACTTAGGGTCCAGGCCCTTCATGTCTGAGTAGTCCCATGCAAAGACATCCATAAATTCTGTCAAAAGATCCACCAGAGCCTCCCGTAAACTGATCATCCAGCAAACTGCTGACTTTTACTAGTTTGGATCCCTTATCTTTTCCCAAAAGAACTGTCTCCAAAGCATCTTCTTCGACTCTGGTAGCTTTGCTCATTTGCGCCTCAAAAGCTCTTTCTTGTTCCAAAATATCTTTCAGCTCACCATTTGGGGGATGACCATCCTCACCAAGAAACAGCTCCCTAGGGATTTTCTCTGGCATAGGAGCCACCATCCGCACCATCGCATACTCCGTGGAAATGCATGCTACATCCACCACACAAAGTGGAACTAAATCCGCATTAGCCTACAAAAATTGCTCCTCCTCATCTTTATCCAAGCCTTCAGCCATATTTACTATTTTTGTAATCATCACTGGCTAGACTGCACTGCTTAGTTGACGGTGCTCCCGCAATGAGAACTTCACTTTTTTTCGACCCCGCCGAACTGTCATCTGATTGTGTTCCCAATTGTGCCGCAACCATGGACGACCAAACAAAAGATTGTATTCCTGATTGGAGTCTTTCATACTAAGAACCACAAAAGACATCACAAACAAAATTCCCAACTTTCAATCACTATGCCTTTCAAAATGCCCAGAGGACAAACTCGGCAGCACTGGTCAGCCATCTACACCAAAAATGGGGCCGGTTCCCATTCCAACCATCCCATCTTCTCACAAGCCGAGTGCATCGCAATATTAACACCTACACCACCATCAATCAGAACTTGATCAATGATAGTCCCATGATGAACCACCGAAATCTCCGAAATGCGTGTGTCTGTCACTGAAACATCAGGGACTGGTTCTTCTTGAGCTTCAACCGTAGCCACTGTGGGGGACATTATACCCAGATCAGCTGTTGTGCCAACAAGGAGTGGTGAAAATTCGGAACGAGCTTCAGTAATTGTCCCAACTTAATCTGAAGTGGCGCTTGCAAGAGTTCATCCCAGTCATTTCCTTCTGGTTGCTGCCGTTTGCTGATGAGGTAGCAGTGTAGATCCTTCCGACCTACGGACTACTTCTGGACGACTTGGAAGAATCCGCAATCACTGTGACATTTTCCCGAAAGTGAACCGCATGTGGGGTTCTCAGTTATGGGTGCTTGCTCCTTAACCCAAGAGGTAACTTGATGCCACACTTCTTCATGTGCTGGCCAATCAATGCTAGCCTGTTCTACTGCTTGAATTAGAGGCCGACTCTTCTTACCAATGCGAGTTACCATGCAAACTTCTGGATCTCCCTGCTCAGCAAGGGACTCAATTTAAACCATAGACACACTTGGTTGCTTCCCTGCTGTCGTTTCTTGTCTCTCTGCCTTCCTGCAGTCATACTCCTGCGCCTCTGGGCACTCCGATCTTGCCAATGCCCTTCCTCTGTGCAAAACAAATAGATGCACGGTCGATCGTCATCACTGCCTCGGCCACCCTGACCACGACCGCGACCACCACGACCTCCTCCTTGACCCCAGCCTCCACTGGAGTATCCGAACCTCCCACTGTTTGAGCAAATACCATTGCAGGATCTTTTCCTCTTTATCCTTCCATTGAATGGGGCCTCTAGCACTTTGGCCCCTCCCATTATAATACCAATCACTCATATTATGAGAATTAGAAGTACAGATTGCACACCATTTCTCATTGAGTGAACACTCTGTAGAGCAGGACGACCCCGATTGCGGCACGTCAAGCACCAGACCTCTTTCAATGACTTAGCAGACGAGGACCTTCCCGCCCTTGTGGGTCTTCCTAGTCGCTTTCACCGGTTCGGCATCCGAATCTTCGCTACTACTATCAAAAGAATCTTCAGAGCTACTATGCTTCTTCCCATGAGATGAGCTTTTCCCTTACTTCTTTTTGGATTTTCGCTTGCTGGGCGTATCTTCATCCTCCAGGGATTCTACGGCCAAGATCACCCTCGCAATCACATTT
This sequence comes from Cibotium barometz, assembly GCF_041138505.1. Taxonomy (NCBI): domain Eukaryota; kingdom Viridiplantae; phylum Streptophyta; class Polypodiopsida; order Cyatheales; family Cibotiaceae; genus Cibotium; species Cibotium barometz. The sequence goes on along the minus strand of NC_141050.1, from coordinate 64,283,641 downwards.
GGTAGCTCCGTGGGGTAACCTTATCCACATTTGCTAAGGCTGTACGGAGATCCTTAGACAAGCCCTTAAGAAAATAGTCATTGAGCACCTCCTATGCTGGATGTTAATTTTGAGAAACTCGCTTTGCAACATGACCCAAAACCGAGCTGCATAATCCTCCAATGTGCACTTGCCCTGCTTAAGCACATGCAACTTTTCCAAATTCTGGGTGATGGTCTTTTCCATGCAGAAATGCCGTCCTCACAGTTATAGCTACATATTAGCAGTGCGTGGCTATAACCACATGCATAGCCACGATCTGTAATTGTGTACACCTCTATACCTACCCAGGTACCCTCTCTCTACTATCTCTCCTCTTTATGCGGCTATGCTCCCCATCACTTGTAGTGGAAGAAGCACAAGAGAGTGAAGGAACGAATTGCATCCTTTTGTACACCTATAAGTGTCATGCATTCTTTAAAAGGGGCATTCACAAAAACAAAGAAGAAAGGAGAAACACAATTATATGGACTAAATTCACATGAGTGACACAAAAAGATGTTACATGTATGTTCAATCTTTATATATATATATTTTATGATTATTTAATTATGATAATGCAACATTGATAACAATATTTTGGTGTATATTGTTCATTCTTCTCATATAAATTAGTGGGTGTGGAGATCAAAATGGAGGTGGTGGTGAGGTATGTGCAAGTGAAATTCAAACATGGTTTTCTTTTGTTGTTATGCTAGCTCAGAGGGTTGGTTATGCTAGTTAAATTAAGTCATCTCCATATTAGGTACTTAAGATCCAAGGAGATACATCCATCACTATTGATGCTGCTCCAGTAATGGTGATGAAGGTAGTGTGTATAATTGAGGAGAACTTCCCAAGATCTATACTCACTAGTCAACTACATCTTGTGTGGTACACTTAGTAGATAAATTATCCATGTATAATTTTGTGCATGCTCGATGGATGTTCTTTCTCGAGCAATTCATGATGTAAAGATCTTGAAGTTAGTGTTAGGCAAAGATCAAGGCTAGAAGGAAGCATGGCGGCAGAGGGGTGGTTAGTGCAAGAAGCGTGTGTCCATATTTCAAAGTATCTCCATCAAGTGGATCCCATAATACTAAGATTATGGAGCAATGAGGATGAATGGTGTTGCTTGTACCACAACACAAAGAAAGATAAAGGAGAATGGGTAAAATAATAATGAACAAGGTGAATATATTTTGTAGTCTCACTAGTAAAGTTATGAAGAGGTGGATAGCCTATTATGAAGAGGTAAGAAGGATTAGAAATGAGTAGAGAAGAGTGTTTAGGATGTTCTCACCAAGCACGTGATTTCCACCAAACCTTATATCACTTCCAAAAGATTGTAGCATTGAGTGGCTTGATGAAAAAATGGACTCAAGATAGAAAAGGATGGAGAGGAGGGGGCACAAGAGGAATGGGAGTGCACAAGAGAATGTGGGTCTCAAGTAAGTGTTCCTCTATATTTAATACCTAATCTAAATAGAATTTCATTATATGTTTATTCATTTCTAGATATACATAATTCGCTTGTTGGTGCTGGTGATAGTGTAAGGTTTACAATGCCATGTGCTCTGAGGCAACACACTTTCGCACATTACATGTATATAAATACAAAGAGAAATACACGAGATCAAGTAGAGATGTGGCAAGTTTTGAGCAAGAGAGTCGAGCAATAATGCTTGATCATTATGGCATGATTCAAAACATTCTGAAGGTTGGTTTCAAGACAATCCACATTTATATTTTGGATATTATAATAAAGGGTGTGGTGTTTCGAGGTCCTAAAGCAGCTATGAAAAAACATCCAATTGGATTTATGGCCATTAATGACTCTACAAAGTTATAGCAAATAGAGAGACGCATTTGTGCTACCTCAAGATCATGAAAATCTAAACATTAGCTTTTACTATATAGTTCCTTGTGCATGTTTAATTAACACTTTGGGTGTTCTTTCATACCAGGTTGTGTTTCAACTGAACCTATATAACAAGAATTAGTAGAATACCATGGAAGTTATTCCTCATTCAAAGAGCATTTTTCAAGAGGAGTGGGAATTGAAAGTTAGCATGTGGAAGATCAAGTACAAGATGCCAAGAGCGAGATACCACCAACCAATGAGGTTCAAATGAAGGTGCCCGCCTAAATATTTTATCTTCCAGAATTCTCTTACATCCCTCAAACAACCATTTAGGGGCCTCTTGGAGCAATGTCTTGATCCCCATTTCTTAATGTCTAATTTGAGATTTGGATGCCAAGCACAAAATATGCAAACACTTCCAGAATGAATGAATGGAGTGAGGAACATTATGCACCATATTGTTCGTGTCATCACCAAATTGTTATAGACATTTGTTTTTGACTACTAGGGATGGAGATACCTTTAAGATCTTGCAGATTGCTCATTGCATCCTCCACAAGCCAACCTAGAGCATATATCGCAATGGCACACAGCACGGGAGCAAGAGGATAGCTATCTTATCGATCTTCTTAAAATAAATGGATTAGAAAGGTGTCCATTCGCATCCACTTTTGTACTGGCATTACCGAAAAGAGTATGTATTCCTTTAATGAACCTTGGACCAAGCCCTATGTCATGCATAGATTGAAGAACAAAGGTGGTATGACCCTTTGACCAAACCCCACTTACATTCAAAGGATCCCACTTTTGAATTAACCCCCATTGGGATGTTTTTTTTCTGGTTAGAAAAAAAGTTGATTTTTGACCCTAGTGGTAAGGTCTAGAAGTAGAAAATTGTAAAATAACATTCAGCCCCGAATTTCTGAAGTATTTTTCAATTAAAACCGGTTGAGCTTGAAGGTTATCCTATTTTCTCCTGGTCAGAGAAAAAGCTTATTTCTACACTGGTGAATAAGGTCTAAAAATAGAGAATTCTAAAATAACATGGTTTTTTACGACCGTCCCGAATCATGCTCTTGAAGTGAAGGCATCTTTTCGTTTGGAAGAGCTATGTGAAGGTGAAGGCGAAGTCGTCGCAAATCCTGACGTTCTAAGCAACATGGACTGTGTATTGATAGCGGCGAGCACACCAAAGATAGAGGAAGAAATTGATGGCACTCATGACCGCGATAAGCCAGAAGAAGCGGTCGATGTGGCCAAGGTTAAGGTTGTCCTGCGGTATCCAAGGATCATGGTAGTGAGTGGAGGTGAAGCGGTTGACAACAGTGACCAAGAGGCTGTTGAGGTAGTTCCCAAGCGCATAACCGACGCGTACGAGGGAAATGGATAAGCTCCGGAGGGCATCCGGGGCCTCATCGTAGAAGAGCTCATATTGACCGATGAATGTGAAACTCTCGGCGATTCCCACGAGCGCGTATTGAGGGACCTGCCAGAACACACTCATGCCCGTTACTGGCTGGCCCGTAGTCACCACCCCTTCATGTCGGGCTAACCATAGTCTTTTCCGCTCCAGAATAGCGGCGGCCACCATGGGTAAGATGGAAACCGCGAGGCCAACCCCTATACGCTGCAAGCTCGTGAGGCCTCGTGGGCGACCGCTCCACTTGCTGACCACTCGGACAATGATGCGGTCGTAGATGGGCACCCATAGGATGACGGAGAAGACGTCGACTGTGGTTAAAGTCGCAGCCGGGATAGCCAGGCCGCCCGTCACCTGAGTGTTCATGAGAGCACCTTGCTCTATAAAGAGTGTGACCATCTGTACATAGGCTGTGCTAAAAAATATCGTGGTCACCCACACTGGGAACACCCGCAGCAAATACTTCACCTCCTCCACTTGTGTCACTGTACACAGACGCCAGGCGCTAATTACTAGGCCTGTTGTTCTCATCTCCCTCTCTTCCTGCGTCTCCGTTGCAGCTTTGTCCAAAAACCTTCCATAATAATCCAAACACTAATCAATCCTAGTCATTAAAAGAACATAACCACTACTCTCTCTCTCTCTCTATATATATATATATATCTTTTCACTCACACTCACAGTCTCACTCTCTCACATTCTCTCTCTCTCTCTCTCTCTCTCACACACACACACACACACACATACACAAAAACACACACCTGTGGCCCCTCTCTCTCTCAAACACACGCACACCTGTGGCCTCTCTAACTCTCACAAACACACACACACACCTGTGACCTCTCTCTCTCTCTCTCTCTCTCTCTCTCTCTCTCAAAACACACACAAACAAACAACTGTGATATCTCTCTCTCTCTCTTAGACTCGCAACACACGCCCCATGAACCAACAAGAACACAAAGCAGTTGACGTTGTTGTGTGATGTGGAATGATTCTTCTTAACAAAAAGGAGACGTTACCTGAAGGCCTTGGTATGAGCCAGTTTCCTGCTCCCCTTGATCGCCGACTCCTTCTCCAACACTTCATGCAACCCATTATTATCACCGACCATAACTTTCCATTTCCATAGACTAGCCACTATTACTTGCAACACTCTACGAAGGGGATTACCCCCTGATCTGTTAAGCCTATACGTTGGGCTACCCGATATGAATATTAACACACCCGTCGCTACTGCTCCCAAGCATATTCCAAACCCCAGTCCCCAGCCTTTGCTTTGCTCCACATAAAGCAGTAAGGTGCTTGCAAACAAGGACCCAACACACATTGCCATATAAAACCAGTTGAAGAAAGAGCTCTGTTGTTGCTTCTCCTCTTCATCTTCCTCGTCGAATTGGTCTGCTCCCATTGCCGTTACACATGGCTGATAGGCTGTAGATCCTAAGCTCGTCAAATACAAAGCCAAATAGAAAACACTGGCACGCGCTGGGGACAATTCCTTGCAGTTGATAGGATCCGTGTTTGCAGGGCAAGGCGGAGGTTTTAATGCTGGTAATGCGGCCGATAAAGTCAAAAGGCCCATCCCCTGATCGTTATAGTGCAAGCTGATTAGTTGATTTTCTTGACTTACCTTAATTAATCAGGCTCTACTCAAGTGAATGAAGCTTAAAAGCATGTGTGCACTGTGCGGGTGCACATGCATGTATGTAGCTTAAAAGCATGTGTGCACACTTAAAAGCAAGCAGCTCATAAGCACGTGCGTTCATACACAGGCAAGAGCACAGGGGTGCATGCGCGCGCTCGCTACCTTAATTAAATCATGCTTCTCCAATGATCTGAAGCTGCAGCTGTGAAGGGTACTTGATTCAGCTAGGTATGCTTTGGCATATCAATCATGAGTCTACTACTACTGTACTGATCTAAATTGAGCTATATAAGTGTAATTATCCGAGGATCAACAACAATAGATTATCAAATTGACTCACCAGAAGATATATAAAGGAGAAAATTATGCTTGTCCAATACCGTCCCCAATAGGCATCCCCAAGAAAGGCACCAATGATTTGGTACAATGAGGAGGTTCCAGTCCAAACGCTCACATTGTTAGCAGCAGTGGCATTTCCCTGGTGGAGAACTTTGGTAAAGTAGCCCACCAAATTAATGGTAGCTCCATAGAAACCAAGACAATTGAGGCCTATATTTCCTGCAATTATTGATCCACAAAGATCATGTTAAGAGTATACACAACCTTCAATCAGGCTTAATTAGGTGGAAACGGAGGAACAACAGCAACAACATAATAAGCAACCTATGATGTACTTTGCAGCTCTCCAACGACCCGTTTTAGCTCGTAAAGCCGGTCTCCCATGCAGATCCTTGGATCCATCTTTGGTGTATAGACCCGCATCCGTACCATTTTCCTCTAATTGCCCGTTAATCTCCAATTCCACATTAAGGCGTTCCATATCCTGAAGTTCTAGCAATCACAGAGCTACTACTAAGTTCCAGTTTCCACGTTGTACATGAATTTCAACCGGTTATGTTTGAAGAACGCACAAAGTAACCAGAGCAAAGCATGTGGTTCCGTTAAAGTCTCTAGAATGGAAGCCAATTTCCATGCACTATCTGAAAACCCATTGCATGCGATGAGTACTTGAGGGAGAATTAAATGAGAAGAAGACAAACTCAAGGACAGTGTTTTAAAAAAATCGCCTTTCAAGGTAATTTTTACGGCTCAAATCGGTGCATTCACTGCTTAAATTTGAACCCCATTTTGGACTTCAAGGGCCCTTTTAGACTTTTTTTTAATGCAAAAGTGATTTAATTAATAGTGTTGTATCAAAGTATGATACAAGACCCAGGGGTTAGTCTCTCAGCTTGCTTAGCTTCTTGCTTAGAAGCTTTGCAGTGGTTGATCTCTTCCTACTTCCATTGTTCTTGGCTAGTTTGCATGCTTCTAGAAGAAGTTCCTTAACTGAGGATCTTGGGCTAGAGATATTTCTGCCAATGCCATGATGTATCCTAGCATTCCTGTTCTCCCAGATGGCATTGAGCATATAATGTCTGATGGTATGCCACATCTTGTAAATTGTTGGGTTCAACTTTGCAGCCAAGTAATGCTTGTTTCCAGTTGAGATTATCCACCACCCCACATTCATACAAAAGCTGTTTGACTTTGGTCCACAGAGGGTGAACGTCCTTGCATTCCCACAAGGCATGCTTCATTGTTTCCTTTTTGCACCTACAAAGAGGACACTAGGGGTTGCCATCCTTCCACCTACATGTGAGTCCCCTCACTGGAAGATTTAGATGCAAAATTCTCCACAGTAAGAGATCTAACCTCCCTGAACGAGTTGACTTCCATGTGTCTTTGGATCTCTTCTTGTGCAGAACTGAAGTGTTAGTCTACATCCCTCCTTGTCCCATCTTGTCACTAGCCTTTCTACCCATTTATTTGTGTGTTTAACTCTTCTTAGTCTCTTATCCAGCCTGATTCTGTTGACCTCCCATTCTTTAAGTGACTGTTCCGTAGTGCAAAATGAGGCTGTGGGCCAGTTGTCTTTGAAGTTGCTCACTACGTGCAGCATATGCATGTGTTCCCTACTATTTAGGGAGTTCTACTTATTTGGTGAGATTGTCTACTGTTGTGTGTTCTTATCCCACATGTCACTGAATTTGGCTAAGCCCTTGGCTTCAATCTTTTTAGCTAACTACTTGTTCATCCAGAGTGCTAGTTTTCCATCTTTCATAGTAGCCTTAGTTAGCCAGATACTTTGCTCAAGGGAGGAGTCAACTCTACCGTTACCTCTCCAATCTGCTAACAGGTATGTTAATCCTTTTATCTTGATAGAGCCAGGATACATGAGCTTATCCATCCAGTGTGTATGGGGCCATCTATAACCCTCCACTCTTGCCTCTGCAATCTTCCGCTTGGTGATAATTGCCCAGGGCTAAGTGGATAAGTGGATCTTGCCTATCCACTTATCCAGCAACTGTTTTGATTTATCAGTGATGTTTGGGATGCCCCACCCCCCATCATCTCTACTAGAGCAAACTTGTTCCCATGAAATAAATGATCAAGTTCTCTTGTCTGCAAAGGACCGTAAAAATTCTCTAAATTGCTTTGATAGCCTATCCCAATCTGCCTTGGAGAATTTAATCATAGAAGCTACATACACTGGGAGAGCCGATAAGATGTGTCTCAATGCAATTATCCTTCCTGCCAGGCTTAGCCTCAAGTGGGCTCTGGATTGCACCTTCTGTCTAATTCTTGCTTGCAGCCATTCAAAGCATTGATGAGATGTCAGACCAAGTCCCACTGGGCACCCAAGGTATCGGATTACATTTCCAGGACCAATGTCCTTCAATTTGAAATCAACAAGACAATCTAATCCTCCATCATAGCTCAGTTTAAGGCACTCAGTTTTTTGAGGTGCTATTTTGGACCCTTCACTGACCTGCTTGTTGGACACATAGTCATTCACTTTCACTGCTGCATGGGCATTGCAAAAAAGAGTCTTGACCATGCTTACAAACATTGTACCAAAGCCCACCCTCTCTAGGACAACCAGCAAAAACTGACCTGCTTGTTGGACACATAGTCATTCACTTTCACTGCTGCATGGGCATTGCAAAAAAGAGTCTTGACCATGCTTACAAACATTGTACCAAAGCCCACCCTCTCTAGGACAACCAGCAAAAACTCCCATCCAACTCTATCATATGCTTTCTCAAAGTCCATGTTGACCATTACATACTCATCTGCCTGCTCAGTTGCCCAATCTACTACAATTATCACATTGAGGATAGCCTCATGGATACTCCTCCCTTGGACAAATCCATATTGCATGGAGTGGACTCTTTGACTTACCAATGTCTTGATTCTACCTACCAAGGCCTTGGCCATAACCTTATAAACAATATTCAACATGGTAAGTGGCCTGTAATTTCTGGCCTCCAATCTGTCTCCATTTTTTGGGATAAGCTTGATTAGACCTGTGTTTATACCCTCTGGCATATAACCATCCTTCCTGCATGCATTGAGTAGATCACACAAATCTTGTCCAGCATAGTCAATAATCTCTTACAGTACTTCAGCCTGCAATCCATCTAGACCCGGTGCTTTTTCACATTTGAGTGATTTCACAAAATGCTCAATTTCATAAAGTGAGAAGGGTCTGCCGCCCTGTAGGAGTCTTTTCTCATCTGTAATCACATTAACCCCACTGGTTCTAGGAACTGTCTCTTAATATCTCTTGGTAGTCACCTGATGTATCCATTGATGATCCTACTACACTAGAGAGGCTCTCCACAAATACTTGCCTAATTTCTTCTTCATCTGAGGTTATTCTACCATCTGGGCATTTGATGGCACTGATGTATTATGCATCCTTCTTGGCCCTCAAAGACTTGAAGAATACCTTGCTAGGAGTGTCTCCTGCCTTTAGCCAATATAGTCCAGCTTGCACTCTGGCAGACTCAGCGTTTTTAGATTCCATCACTTTGGCATGCTCCTCCAAAATGTGAAGGAGGTGGAGCAGGTGAGGCTCTTGCATGCTTGATCCACATGCAGCCCTAACATAGTTGAGAACATATTCTAGCTTGTTCTCCTCTTTCCTCCTAGCCTTAGCCCTTTTCTTCCCTTCTCTCTTAGCTAGGGATGTGATAGCTTGGACACTAGCATCCCATCTATTGTATGGGTCATTACCCTCATTCCTAGCTTCTAGACATACATCCTTCAAATCCTTGTAAAAGGCTTCGTCTTTCAGCATAGATACATTAAACTAAACAAAGGAGGGCCTTTGTTCACTCTTCTCTGAGTCTTGCTTCTGAATCTTAGCATCAAGGGGATATGATCTGATAATGAATGCATATGCAGTAGTTTGCCTTCCAATTCAGGATTTAGCCAAGAGGCTTGCTCTAAAGCATATATCCTATCTAGTCTTTTAGCCACAAATCCCCCCTGTACATGTCTATTACTCCATGTAGGTGCTAGCAATGCCTTACATCCATTTGCAAAGGCTAGATCTATTGCATCAAATTTTCTTATCCACTCCTTCCATTGCTATGGTGCACTCTCCTCAGAATTTTCAAAGTTCCAGTCTCCTCCAAAGAGGATAGGGATGTCCCATTCCAAGTTGAACATAAATCTACTTGCATTTAGCTAAAGATACCGTGTAGATCCACAAAAGAGAGTACCTCGTCATTGCTCAAGAGGTGGTTCTAATTGTTGAGATGGCAGGCAGGTGTTCGTGAGTTCCTATTTGTTATTTTTGGACATTTGGATAAGCAAACGTTTACTTTTGACTTGCTTTTATTTATTTTTCTTGCTTGGCACAAAATACTAAACATATATATATAGAGAGAGAGAGAGAGGGGGGGAGAGGGAGACCTTAAAGTGTTATGTAAATTATTAGTGTTGTGAGTGTTATATTTGATATCAGGGGTATATTTCTTAGGATGGAGGTGGCAAGGAGATCATTTTCATTTGTTTATGGTGCTGGCCAAGATATTGAAGGTAATTATTTTTAAGATTGCTATAATTCAGGTATTTTTATTTTCCATAATCTATGTAATATTCATGGTTGAATTGTAGACCCTCCATTTTGGGAAGGACAAGCAATATCATCTCTAATTATCGAATTGTTAGAGAGTACCGGTGTTTTACGGTATATATAGAAGCTTGTTTTTTATATAGGTTTTGCGTTTTGTTTGATAAATTTATATTGCTATTGATACATTCTTTTTGCAACAACAGGGAATATCTTTATTTTTTAGAACCCAAATTATTGTTGGGTTTATATGGTTAAGACCCTTACAACGAGAGCTTTGGGCTCCTTGGAATTTACACTCTGAGATTACAAAAGATCACGGATCAACTTCATGTACATGTAATGTTTATGGACTATGAAAAGCCTGTTAGGTTAGATTTTTGAGTCATAGGCACTGGACAATACAGAATTTTTCGGTTTGTTGTCTACAAGCCTGTTCAAATCCCATTCGCCTCAAATATTGATCCACCCAATGAGTTCTGTAAGGTTTTGTTGTTTTCCTTCTTTTTTTCCACGAAAAGTTAATCTTGTAATAGCTAATGTTTTTTTGTAAGATAGAGGCGAGGAGTATAGGCTTCCAAGGAGAGATAATCCAATTGTCTGAAGATTGTTTTAAAGATTTGTTTAGGTGTGTTGAGATTGTCAACATTATTTTGGGTTGAAATGTTAGCTGTTTATTTATGCCAAGTTTGGTGCTTTAGGAGTATATATATGGCAAGCATGGTGTGTTTATATATAGGTTGGCTTGAACTCGTGATCTTGGGACTCTAGAGCAACACCTCTCTCTACTGCACTGATTTGTGATCGACAAATAAGAATACTTTTAGGGACAGGTCAAGCCCCTGGTTATTTATAAAGCGGCATGCTAATTTATGCTGGGATGGGTCAAGCCACTAGTTATTTATAAAGTAGCATGCTAATTAATGCTAAACTACGCATATTTTTGGCAATTTTAATTATTAGACGGGATGATGACTTGTGTAGCCACGTTGAATATGCTAAACGACACATATTTTTGGCAATTTTAATTATTAAACGGGATGATGACGTGTACCACTTGCCATGTGGTGGTTGGAAAAAAAGCTTTTCTTTATAGGAGTGACCCACAGCGTTTTGAATATGCTACCGTCCACCGTAAGAGCAAGATTGCAGGTATAATCTGACTCTCGTCGGGACTCGGAACATTATTGAGCCTCTGTTCTCGTGGCGGACTACTGGTACTAGCGGACTACTGTTCGGAGAAAATAATAAAAATTTCAATCAATAAAAAAGAAGTTGGTTTCAACTTTCGGCACCATGGCATAGTTGGTTTTCCCCCTCAAATATCTACATTTCTCTTTTTCTTGTTTTTTTTTAAATTTTGGATTGAATTTGAAAGTACTACTGCTGCCACTCGCATAGGTTGAGAATCGATCCCTTATCCTTGAGACTCTCAATCGCCATCCTTACCAAGATCCCTTATCCTTGAGACTCTCAATCGCCAACCTTACCAAAATGCACGATGACAAGAAAATCATTTCTCTTAGAAATGACGTGCACCTTGTTGAGAACATGCTAGTGGCATCTTGACGGGCAAGAGTATTCTTGCATGCATAAAAACAAAAGGATCGATCCTAGGGGGGTGAGTAAAGATAAGCCTTATATTTAAAGCCCATTTTGGGCCTCATGGTCCTCAACTTGCCAACCTATATATATATACACACCATGCTTGCCATATATATTCATATAGAAGCTCTTAAAGCACTTACATTTCTTTGAATAAAGCACCAAACTTTGCATAAATATACACCAATCCAATATAGTGCTGACAATCTTAACACACTTGAATAAAGCATTAAAACAATCTTCGGGCAATTGGATTATCTCCTCGCCTGTATCTAGCAAAATATATTTAAGATAAAAACATTAGATATTACAAGATATAATTTTCAAAGAAAACAAATAGGCTAAAGATAAAACCTTACAAAACTCATTTGCAGGTGGATCAATATTTGAGACGAATGGCATTTGAACAGGCTTGTAGCTAGAAAATCGAAAAATTATGTAATGCCTATGAACTGAAAATTTAACTTATTAGGCTTTTCATAGTTTACAAACATTACATGTACATGAAACTGATCCGTAATCTTTCACAATGTTAGATTGTAAATTCTAAGAATCCCAAAGCTCTCGTCTCGTAAGTGTCTTGACCATACAAACCTAGCAATAATCTAGGTTCTAAAAATAAAGATATTCCTTGTTTGCAAAAAGAATGTATCAATAATAATATGTTTTTTTAAAATAAAATACAAAAACTACATAAAAAGCAAGTTTCTATATATACCGTAAAACACCGGTGCTCTCTAATAGTTCGATAATTAGAGATGATGTTAGTTGTCCTTTCCAAAATGGAGGGTCTATAATTGAGCCATGAATATTAAATAGATTATGGAAAACAATGATGCTTATATTATAGAAACCGTCGAAAAAAATACCTTTAATATCTTGTCCATCACTATAAACAAATGAAAATGATCTCTTGCCACATCCCTCCTAAGCAATATACCCATGATATCAAATATAACACTCACTACACTAATCATTTACATAGGACTTTAAGGTCTCTCTCTCTCTCTCTCTCTCTCTCTCTCTCTCTCTCTATGGAAGTTCAATATTTTGAGCTAAGCAAGAAAAATAAATAATGCCACTGTATATAAAAGCAAGTCAAAAGCAAACATTTGCTTAATATCCAAATGTTAAAAAAACAAATAGGAACTCACCGAGCCCCTCCAGCCATCTCCACAATTTGAACCATCCCTTGAGCAATGATTAAAGAGAATGTGGGGGAGAGAGAGAGCTTAAGTTCCTTGCCAAGCAAAACACACACACACACACACACACACACATAAGAGAGTGCAAGACACAAGAGAGAGATGGATGGCTGAATTTTTTTCTTTCTTCTTCTCTTCTCTACAACCATATAACTAAAAGATAAGAGTACATACATAAAAGACAAGTACTCTCCTAACATACAAAGTGGTCGGTCTATAGTAGTGTGAACCCGACTATATGAATTGACGATATAACTATGCCATAACTCTAGTACTCCAAAGTGGCTATCACATAGCTTGTCATCCACTGGCGGCATATCAACCATAATCTCACCAACGATGCCAATGACATAAGCATGAAAGTTATCACCCAGGCGGGTCATCAATGTCCGTCCATAGAACTAGTTGAGCTGGATATCTCAACACTCCCCCTCGAGCTCAACTCCACACACTGCACTCCAAGTAAGCTCCTAAACTTGTGGAGATTCTCTATGCCCAATGCTTTCGTGAAGATGTCAGCCACTTCATCCTCTGTGGTGATATATACCATATCTACATTACCCATTAGAACCTTCTCCCTCACAAAGTGATAGTGCATTGTGATGCTACCTAGTTCTGAGGGCCCAGGCTAGTGCGGTGAATTAGCCCACCCTAGTACGCAGACATCCCTCTGAGGGGCGGGAGGATCGAGCGATGGAGCCTGAGAGGGCGACAGGCCGGCTTGAGTCCTTGCTAGCGGCTAACGATGAGGTGTATGGTCCCGTAGGATTTTGCCCAGCATGTAGAGGCTGGAAGGCCGAATTCTAGATCATCGGCGGTATAAAGGAAAAGAATAAGAGAGCTGGTTTGGCTTGGATAAAATTGATGCATGTATAAACTTTTCTTTTAAATCTTGTCTTGGCATTATTGTACTGTGGAAGAAGGCTGTTTTAATAAACCTTGTGAAAAGGGTCTTAATTAAGGAATATGTTTATTTATGTCAAACAGTGTGGTAGGATTAATTAGAAAATAAATTGACACGTGAGTAGGGTGGAAAGTGGGAGGATGGAATGCCCCGACGGCACCATCCTATGGACGGGTGGGCCCGATTAGTCAGGTAGCTTTCCAACATATTAAGTGAAAGCCCTACGTTAGATAAATAGGTTCTCGAGCAATTCTATTCTAGAAGACTAGGCTAGCGGCTGTGCCTTGCATGGATGAGGAAAAAAGCGTTGTCTCTAGGAATCAAGACTAGTAGTTGCCCAAATTATGATCAATTATCCTATGGGTGATTTAATTTTTAGATGACCATGCTCCCCTTGCGGGATAGAACTAGGTCTTACCTATGAATCGTATCCTTGAATCTCTGTATGGTCAAGGTGTCGATGAGTAGGAAATTTTCTCTAAGATAAGACTTAGTGGACTATCTTCAGTGTCTCCCCTATTTTTGGAAGGGGGGAAATCTTACACAAGTGGTTGTAAGGTTCCTCCTTTCTAAAATGGGAGAAACACTTAAGATAGTCCACTAAGTCTTATCTTGGGAAAATTTTCCTATTCATCGACACCTTGACCCTGTAGAGATTCAAGGATATGATTCATAGGTATGACCTAGCTCTATCCCGCAGGGGGAGCGTGATTTTCTAAACATCAAATCACCCATAGGGCAATTGATCATAAATTGGGCAACTACTAGACTTGATTTCTAGAGACAACGCTTTTTTCCTCATCTTATGCAAGGCACAGCCGCCGCTGGCCTAGTCTTCTAGAATAGAGTTGCCCAAGAACCTAATTATCTAGCGTAGGGCTTTCACTTAATCTGTTGGAAAGCTACCCGACTAATCGGGTCCACCCATCCGTAGGATGGTGCCATCGGGGCATTCCATCCTCCCACTTTCCACCCTACTCACATATCAATTTGTTTTCTAATTAATCCTACCACACTGTTTGACATAAATAAACATATTCCTTAATTAAGGCCCTTTTCACAAGGTTTGTTAAAACAACCTTTTTACACAATGCAATCATGCCAAAGACAAGATATATTTATATAAAAAGGTTATACATGAGTCAATTTCATATAAGCCAAACTGGCTCTCTTATTCTTTTCCTTTATTCTGCCAATGATCTAGAATTCGGCCTTCCAGCCTCTACATGCTGGGCAAAACCCTACGGGACCATATACCTCATCGTCGGCCGCTGGTGAGGACTCAAGCCGGCCTATCGCCCTCTCAGGCTTCATCGCTCGATCCTCCTGTCCCTCAGAGGGATGTCTGCACACTAGGGTGGGCTTATTTACCGCACTAGCCTAGGCCCTCAGAACTAGGCAGCCTCATAATCTCTCGCCTCAATCGGCGATCTTTATTCTCCCAATGGTATGAGGGATACCTTGGGTCATTCCCGGGCTTTGCTAACGACGCCGCCCGGCTACACAAGCACGGAACGGAGTTAGCGTTAAAGCCAAAAAAAATCTTGAATTCTAAAGATAACAACTTCAATGCAATTTATTAAATATAGCATTCACAATTCGTGAAGATAACAATTTCAACGCAATTTATCGAATACAGCATCACATAATTCGTAACTTCATACAATTTTTATGTCGTCATTTTAAAAGGGAAAGATACCATTTATTAACACTAATTTAAGAAAAATCTCTTCTTTTAAAAATTAACCAAGCTAACTTGGCCACCATTTCCTTGAGGAGCTTGAAAAGGGAGGGCTAGAGCCGCAGTGGGAGCATCTTCCCTAATCTCGTTATTGCGCACTCCTCTTGAGGCAATATTTTGATGTCTCCGAGAAGAGGCCATCTTAGGCATCGCCATGTAGAGCTCGTTGCTGCGATCGAAACGCTTCAGTCGGATCTGAATTCTGAGTTCGTTTGCTCACTGCATGAGCAAAAGAGTATGACGCATGAACCCTTTCTTAAGGCAAAAAACCCTTATTAAAGTCTACGTGGAGGAGGGCTGAGAGGACTGCTATAAGTCTATTCACACGGGGGGGGGGAGAAGAGTTAAGGACACTGCCTCCTAGCAAGAGGGGAATGGAGGAAAATTGGCCTATCTGAAAAGAGGCAAATGAGGGGAGGGAGAAGAGTTAAGGACACTGCCTCCTAGCAAGAGGGGAATGGAGGAAAATTGGCCTATCTGAAAAGAGGCAAATGAGGGGGTGTGAGAGAGGTGGCTACAAGGAGCGGCTGTACTAGAGCAAGTATAGCAAGTACACTACATAGGGACAGACGGCGGTACGGACGACAGTACAATAGGGCATACGCTGCACAGAAATGCGTGCTGCCTGTGGAACACCCCGGGGGTTTATATAGCTGAGGGGTATGGGTACGGGTGCTGCACAAAGCAAGGACGAAAGGACGGTGTACCTTCAAAGGCTATGGATCAATGGCCTGCATGGGTCTAGGGGAAAGGTACAATGTCGGTTGTCCGGGAAAGGAGTGGTACGCATGTACCTTATCTGGTCTGGGGTAGCATGGGTGTCCACATAGGTACGTGGGGACCATACAGTGGGCGGTCATCCTTTGGTTCTTGGGCGACCATCGTACGGGCATCCTCGTAAGTGTGTATGGACCAAATTTTTGGGGCGGGGTATCTTAATTTGGGACGCCCGTCTCGATTTGCGTGCCGGACCGCCCTAGGGGGCAAATTTTTTTTTTTTGTCCGGGAGGTTCTCCTGGTCGTAGGGGTTCAGACCGTTCGTCAATCGGACGCCCGGTCGTGCATTTATTAAGGTTTAAAGGTCGCCGTTTTTTAACTAAAATGACTGAAATTTGCGTATAGGCTTGATCCGGTGTCTGTTTTGGATGCTGTAAAATCCTATATCAGGGTAAAATTACGCGCAGATTCTAAATTTGGGCTCAGAATTTGAAGATTCTATGTAGAAATGACTCAAATAATAAAATCATTGATTTTTATACCATAAAAACTCATAATTACATGGACATTTCTTTATTAGTGAAGATGGGTATGTTACATCCTTCCCCCCTTAAAGAAATCGAGATGTCCTCATCATGTCATGAATTGGGGATAATCCTTTAAGAGTGTAGCTTCATCTTCCCAAGTTGCATCCTCTTCAGGGTAATCTTTCCACTCTACTAGATGTTCTACAAGAGTTCTATTTCGGAGTTGCCTTTCTCTAGAATCTATGATACTACTGGGCTATAATTCAAGGACTCCTTGAGTAGGGATTACAACTTGTTCATCATCAAGAATATGATCGAGACTGGGGACATATGGTTTTAACAAACTTACATGAAATACATTATGGACTTTGATATGGGCTGGGAGTTGGAGTTTATAGGCACTTTTACCTAGACACTTGATAACTGTATAAGGACCACAATACCTAGGGCTGAGCTCCTTATATTTCCCAAGTGATAGAGAACTTCGTTTGGGTCGCACTCGTAGAAGAACTTTGTCTCCTTCCTTGAAGATCCTTTCAGACCTCTTGTTGTCTCAGCATAAAGCTTTTGTCGATCTTGGGCAGCTTTAATATCCTTTTGGATTGCCTTGGTTTGTTCCTCCATTTCTTCGAGCATTTTCCTGGATGCCTCAACTCTTATGGTTGGATCAGAGAAATTTAGAGGAGATAGGCATTCTTGCCCATAGAGTGCCTTGAATGGTGACATTCCTATGCTTTGATGATAAGACGCATTGTAGGTAAATTCTACCAGAGGAAGGTATTGAATCCATCTCCTTGGTTCCCATCCACAGTATGCTCTGAGAATGTCTTCAATTACTTGATTGACTCTCTCAGTCTGGCCATCGGTCTCTAGATGATAAGCTATGCTAAAGCAAAGTTGAGTTCCCAGGGCTTGAAATAAGGACTGCCATAATTTTGAAGTGAAGTCAGAATCTCGGTCACTTACTATCCTTTTTGGGAGACCATGAAGTTTGAGGACTTCCTTGATGAATACTCGAGCAACATTAGAAGCTTTGAAGGTCTTCTTCGCTGGTATAAGGTGAGCTTCTTTGGTAAGTAAGTCCACTACTACCAGAATGGAGTCATATCCTCCTTGAACAGTGGAAAGACTTGTGACAAAATCCATACTAATGCACTCCCACTTCATTTTTTGGGCAATATCTAAGGGTTGAAGTTTTCCAGGCATCTTGACTCTTTCAGCTTTGATCCTTTGGCATGAGAGACATTGCTTCAAGTACGAAGGACATCATTTTTCAAGCATGCCCAATGAAAGCTCCTTCTTACGGCATTTGTCCTACAGCAGGGCTATCATGAGCTTCATGGAGGATTAGTTTCTTTAAAGCAGGATCCTTAGGGATACATAACCTGTGATTGAAGTAGAGGCTTCCTTCATGAGTGGAGTATCCCTTGATTAGATTCTTCTCTTTCTCTGAATGTCCCCCTTCTTCTACTAACTTTATCATCCTCTGATAATCTGGATCATGAGATAAGACTTCTTCCACCTTGACCAGTATGGGATTATTTGGCATTGAAATTGCACTCAAGAAAGATTTGCGGCTAAGTGCATCTGCTACCACATTATCTTTCCCAGGGCGGAATTGATGTCGAAGTCATATTCTTGTAAAATTTCAATCCATCTCCTTGGCCGCATGTTGAGGTTAGGCTGGGTGAAGATCCACTTTAGACTTTTGTGGTCAGTTACAAGCTGGAACTTGCCCCCTAAGAGATAATGTCTCCATAATTTGAGGCAATGAACAACTGCTAAGAGCTCCAAATCATGGGTGGCATAATTTGCTTCATATTGCTTCAGCTTGCGGGAAGTATAAGCGACTGGTCTTCCTTCTTGGCCTAAGACACCACCAAGTGCTAGACTACTAGCATCGGTAACCACTTCAAATTCCTTGGAGAAATCAGGAAGCTTTAAGACTGGGGCAGAAGTAATAATGACCTTCAGCTGATTAAAGCTGTTTTGATGGATTGGCAGCCACACTATTTTGCAATCCTTCTTAAGAAGATCCGTCAAAGGTGCAGCTACCAAGGCATAATCTTTGATAAAAATCCTATACTAACCCGCGATTCCCAAAAACCCACGAACTTCACGAACTGATTTAGGGGGTGGCCATTCTAGAATATCCTTGACCTTGGAGGGGTCTACTGAGATGCCATCTTTGGAGATGATGAATCCAAGATACTCAATTTGATGAGTAAAGAAGGTACATTTGCTTTTCTTGGCATAGAGTTTGTGTCTGCGCAGCGATTGTAGAACTCTACGCACATGCTCCTCATGCTCTTCCATTGATGAGTAGATTAAGATGTCATTAAAGAAAACAAGCACAAATTCATCCAAGTAAGGACGGAATATATCTTGCATTAGGCAGTTGAAGGTTGCAGGAGCATTGGTTAACCCGAATGACATTACAGTAAACTCAGTGGGTGGTGGCCATAACGGGTATTGAAGGCTGTTTTGGGTATATCTGCTTCCTTGACTTTGATCTGATAGTAACCAGACCTCAAATCTATTTTTGAGAAGACTTTGGCCCCATGAAGCCTGTCAAGAAGTTCGTCGATGCGAGGGATAGGATACTTATTCTTGACAGTGACTTGATTTAGCCCTCAATAATCTATGCAGAGGCGGAGAGTTCCGTCCTTCTTTTTTTGGAAAAGAATATGTGCTCCCCAAGGAGAGCTACTGGGGTGTACAAATCCTTGTTCAATGAGTTGGGAAAGTTGCTCCTTAAGTTCAATGGCTTCAGGAAGGGACATTTTATAGGGAGTTTTTGAGATGGGTTGAGCTCCAGGGATCACCTCGATTTCATGATCGACTTCTCGAGGAGGCGATAACCCTGTAAGCTCGCCAGGGAAGATATCAGAGAATTCTTGGAGCCAAGAGGATTCTGTCTCCATACTAGATTCAATGACTTTGTTGAGTTTGACTAAGAAAACTTGCTGACCCTTACGTGTTCCCTTGAGAAGATGTTTTGCCTTGACTACCCTAGATTTAGGTTTCCCTGCGATCCCCTGAACAGATATTACTTGACCATGCTCATTTTCAAAAGTGATACTCTCCTGGTTACAATGAATGCTAGCTTTGTTTGCAATTAACCAATACATCCCAAGGATTCCATCATAAATTCCTAATGGCAAGACTCTAAAGTGACCATGAGTTCGCTCATTACCCAGCTCAAAATCAAGGTTTCCTATAGAGTGGCGAGATACTACTTCTTTCCCACCGGCTAACTCTACAATCATTCTTCTAGTTGTTTTTTGACTCAAATTTAATTTTTGCAAGCACCTAGGAGAAAGGAATGAATGGGTACTGCCACAATCAATCAAAAGCTGAAATGGCTTATCGTGATGAGTGGCGGGGGGTTAGATTACACCAAATTGTTTATTCGGACCTTGGTGTTCTACTACCGCATGGACGGTGGCGCGCTCTTCTTCAGCCGTTTCCAAGGTCGGTTCTTCACTTATAACACAGGCAGTCCTAGCAACTGCTCCTCTGCGGCCTCTGCCACGGCCACTGTCTCTTGCACCTTGGTGGATAGGGGTTCCACGGCCTTGATTTCCTCTGCTACCTTGGGGAAATGATGTTGCCATCTTGGGACAGTTGGCTCTAAAGTGTCCCGGCTCATTGCACTCAAAACACAGAGGGCCTTCTCTGGAAGAAGCAGCATACGAGCGGGGGACAGAAGAGTTGCCTTGTCGCCCTCTGTTGTAGTAGGAGAAATTCTGTTGAGGTTTCTTGTAGGGCTGATCTTTAAGATTTGCCTCAGGGTAAGATCTCTTTTGATTCTTCGGTTTGTTAGCCTTCATTTCTTTCACAAGGGGCTTTGCTCGTATGAGAGCATCCTGTAATGTGCTTGGCCTCATTGCTTCAAGGCGGGAATCTAAGGGTTCATTTAGCCCTTGGCAGAAACGAGCCACTTGCTGGAAAGTAGTCATAGCTGGGGCATACTTCCGAAGGGTGATAAATTTGAAATAGTAGTCCTCAAGAGTTAAGCTGCACTGCCTAAGACTAAAAAACTCATTCATCTTTATGGATTCATGGGATGGGGGAAGATATCTTTCCTTCATTGCCTGCTTGATGTCTTCCCACGTTTGAGAATGCTCGGTGACTTCCTTGTCACGTCACCACTGTTTTCACCAGAGTTTAGCATCTCCGATGAGGCGAAACCGTGCGAGCATAGACTGATTTGCTACTCCAGTACCGGCAGCAGAGAAATAATCGTCCATCGCCTCAATCCGCGACTTCAGCATCCTTCTCAACCTTTGAACCTTCTCCTTTAAAGGAGGGAGGTTGCATTTGCTTGAGCAGGAGCTTTTTCTCCTGGGTATCGATGTAAAGCGCATTGGGAAGTGGAGGGTGGTCGTCCTGGCCATCATTATAAAAGCAATTTTAAGATTACAAGATTCATATTTGTACAACGCTTATTTTTGGAGAGTAAAACATTGAAATTATTTTATTTCCAAATATTTACAAGGACAAGTTTTATTACAAAGATCTGAGACTAATATAATTAGTCTTATTTGACATCAAGGAAAATTCCTAGGCTTGACTATGACATAAGGGTAGAGCGGTCCACATAGGTGAAATATGGGGGTTCCACTGTAGTTTCTAAGACTCTAAAAACTGATGGTAAGGGTGGTAAACTCTGGATTGGGGTAGATCCCAACACAGCTACTCTATCACATTAGGTAAGACCTGCATCACTTTGTCATACACCCAGCGATCCTGAGATATGCGAATCCCATCTATAGTCACAGAGGTGTCGGCCCTGGGGGTACCGACGAACCAAAATAAACGGATCATCTTCAGCTTTTCAATCCAACGAATCTGCTTAAGGTCGGTGGTGGTGAGATTTCCAATTTGATCTGCTCGGATGAAGAAGTATCTCGGCCCACGACTCCAGAAATCTCTCCTCTTTGAATACGAGAGAAATGAGGGAGGGATATCTTCTCTAATATCTACACCATGGTGTCGCGGAACTCGAAATTCGAGGAGTGACTAGCAGTCTCGAAGATACATTGGAAAACTAGAAACTTGGAGTAGGCATCTTCCTCTTCCTATAATCATTCAAACATCAATTCAACTTATTTGTTTTAGTAGGATGTTTTTACTAGTTAGCATTATGTTAGGTAAAACATTTATTACAAAACAGTCCTTAAATGGCAATTCCTAAGAGCTAAACTCGCTCTGATACCCCTGAGTAGAAATGACTCAAATAATAAAATCATTGATTTTTATACCATAAAAACTCATAATTACATGGACATTTCTTTATTAGTGAAGATGGGTATGTTACATCCTTATATTACATGGGGGTATAGAATAAGGAATTCGAAGGTTCATAGCATTTGAGAGGTATATGGATGCATGAACTTAGGATAATAAGGCCAATTAACTTTAGAATAATAGACATTTTGGAGGCACAACAAAACAAGCCAAACACATGAAATAAGGGACTCGGAACAATGTTTAGATAAAAGAAGATTTCTACCTAGTGGGGACACCACTTTGAAAAAGATAGGAGGATTTACTTAGATACTACCCTAGCTCGCGAGATGAGGACATCTCGAATCTTTTAAGTGGGGGAGATTGTAAGGTCTCTCCCAAGCCACGTATGTATGTGTCTCTTTTAATATAGATTTCAAGAAAGAAAGAGAGTGCACTTAGAGAAGAGTGAGACAATAAGGCTAGAAACATTAGGAAAGTGTTAGAATAAAAATATTAGCTCCAAAAATTCTTTAAAAAATAAGAACATAAGAATAGTTCTATTAAGAGATAAGTATCCCCAAAAATAGAATTTCGAATTTAAGTGATAAGAGGTCATATTTAGAGTACTTTTACACTTTTAGAGTCCATGCATACTAAAAATGTGAAAAAACAACGCGTTTCTAAAGATGGCACGTTTGTGGCTATACACAGACGTTTTTGCCTATTCTACTCACGTTGACTTGTAGACCACATACCTTCTCATTCTTTTGACTGGTTATATGACCATATTCTGAGTTTTTATCAGAGAGTTATGGCCGAAACAATTTGCTGTTTCTGTCAGGGTCTCTACACAGAGAAAACTGTGAGAAGGCAACAAGTAGCCTCAAGGTAATCCTAGAGTTTGAGATGTATATATCCTTTCATTCTTATCTAATATCTTAGAAAAGAAGCTTAGATTTCTATGGTCTTTCGAAAGAAGAGACCAAAACTCCATAGCTTTTCTTTTAGAGAAAGAATAGTATGCCGTAACCGTGTAAGAGAAGGCTATTTTGCCATAGATCTTAGAAAGAGAGAAGAGTCACAGTAAGAGTAAGAGGAGATGATTGGATGATTTCAATCATAAGAGAAAGTATTAGAAGACTCTATTCTCATATGTCAAGTTCTAAAGCTCTTGTTAACAAGCAAAGGCAACGATAAACGACAAATTTCTATAAGGTATATACATATTTTGTTTTTCAATTATATATCATTCTTAGGGGTTGAGGTATGGCCCCGGCTTCTTTATTGATTATAGTGATCTATTTGATTGATTTACTATTTAAAGTTTGTATTCTTTTAAACAATAGTATATGCCTAAATAAAGAATGTCTTATCCGCAATCTCAAGTTGAAATGCAAAAACCTTTGTGAAAAGTATTGTTTTCTTAAGAAGGTAGCATTGATTCTAGTCCTATGATTTAGTTGAGTAAATGGATTGTTATCTTGGTTAAATTAAGGTACAGGTACAGCTCTCCCTGCCTTGATGCTGCCCCGTTCTTGTCCTTGTCTAGCTGGACGGCGGAGACATTAGTAAGGCCCGGAGTTGACCCATGGTATCCCTCATACCATTAGGAGAATGAGGTTCGCCATTGAGGCGAGTGATTGTGATGCTGCCTAGTTCTGAGGGCCCAGGCTAGTGCGGTGAATTAGCCCACCCTAGTGCACAGACATCCCTCTGAGGGACGGGAGGATCGAGCGATGGAGCCTGAGAGGGCGACAGGCCGGCTTGAGTCCTAACCAGCGGCCGCCGATGAGGTGTATGGTCCCGTAGGGTTTTGCCCAGCATGTAGAGGCTGGAAGGCCGAATTCTAGATCATCGGCGGTATAAAGGAAAAGAATAAGAGAGCCGGTTTGGCTTGTATGAAATTGATTCATCTATAAACTTTTCTTTTAAATCTTGTCTTGGCATTATTGTACTGTGGAAAAAGGCTGTTTTAATAAACGTTGTGAAAAGGGCCTTAATTAAGGAACATGTTTATTTATGTCAAACAGTGTGGTAGGATTAATTATAAAACAAATTGACGCATGAGTAGGGTGAAAAGTGGGAGGATGGAATGCCCCGATGGCACCATCCTATGGATGGGTGGACCCGATTAGTTGGGTAGCTTTCCAACATATTAAGTGAAAGCCCTACGTTAGATAAATAGGTTCTCGGGCAATTCTATTCTAGAAGACTAGGTCAGCGGCGCTGTGCCTTGCATGGATGAGGAAAAAGGCGTTGCCTCTAGAAATCAAGTCTTGTAGTTGCCCAATTTATGATCAATTACCCTATGGGTGATTTGATTTTTAGAAGACCACGCTCCCCCTGCGGGATAGAATTAGGTCTTACCTATGAATCGTATCCTTGAATCTCTGCATGGTCAAGGTGTCGATGAGTAGGAAATTTTCTTCAAGTTAAGACTTAGTGGACTATCTTAAGTGTTTCCCCTATTTGTGGAAGGGGGGGAAACCTTACAAGTGGTATCAGAGCCGATCTTAGTTCCTAGGATTTGTTTTTCAAAGGTTAACTATCAGGGGCTTAAAACAAGTGATTGTTTATTATATGAGGACGAATCAATCATCTCTATTGGCCATGGAAGTGGTTTGAATATCCTCACATGTTGAGACAATCATCCTATAAAATTGTGTTTATATCTTGGGGATGCACACGCAAGATATTTGTACAATAAACTTGAGAAATAAGATTGGAGAGAAAACCTTTTGTGAGGAAAAACATAGGGTGATCAAATTAAGAAACTAGTGAGAGATTGAATGACTAGAAGGATAGACTGAAACTTGTTTGGAGAAATTTTCAGGATATATCTCATTAACTTGCATATTATAAATTATTAAGATTGTAACTCCATTAAGATTTGAATAGTTGACGTGTGAATGTCATCCATTCGATACTTTACACGAGGATGATCATCCAAGATCTTGAATCCATCTCAGACAAACACTAACTTCGGATGTGTAATTCCTAGAGGATCATGCTCTTAGATGTGTCAATCCCAAGCACCAGATGTGTAATTCTCAAAAAATGAAGATCTCACATATATTAATCCAGAGTGCCTTTAGATGTGGCGCTATGATAGTTTTGAACTTTTCATGGATACAATGAAAGAAGCAAGTTCACCCTTTCTCGTCTAAAAATCGTAAGAAATGCCGAATTAGTTGGAAGCACTATTTTCAATCTAACCACTGGAGCTAGAATCAGTTATGAGATGCATTGAAAGTACACCTTCGTGAAAGGTTTTTGTCCTCTAGGATTTTGAGAGGATAAAATGAACGAATTTTTGGAGCTAATATTTTTATTCTAACACTTTCCTAATGTTTCTAGCCTTATTGTCTCACTCTTCTCTAAGTGCACTCTCTTTCTTTCTTGAAATCTATATTAAAAGAGACATATACATACATGGTTTGGGAGAGACCTTACGATATCCCCCACTTAAAAGATTCGAGATGTCCTCATCTCGCGAGCTGGGGTAGTATCTAAGTAAATCCTCCTGTCTCTTTCAAATTGGTATCCCTACCACTAGGTAAAAATCTTCTTTTATCTAAACATTGTTCCGAGTCCCTTATTTCATGTGTTTGGCTTGTTTTGTTGTGCCTCCAAAATGTCTATTATTCTAAAGTTGATTAGCCTTATTATCCTCAGTTCATACATCCATATACCTCTCAAATGCTATGAATCTTCGAATTCCTTATTCTATACCCCCATGTAATATGGTACTTAACAAATTATCATGGAAAAACGTAAGGGAATCAATCCTTTACGCAATCTAACCTATGATAGGAATTTCATAATCTTAGTATCGTCTTGTAGAATACCTCTATTCATCATGCATATTACTTCACATAAATCTTGCACCAATCCTCTTCTATTTACTCATAGAAATACTTGTTGAATTTGATTATCTTTAACCCTGCTATCTCTATTTCTTGACCTAATTTTTGCTCTAGCTCATGAGTCCTTGTAGCCAAGGGTGGGCTTGACGTTCCTCTTGAATTAGAAGACCTCTTCTTGATTAACATGGAAGGACTCATGTCCTTCTTGAATTAGGAGACCTCTTCTTGATTAACATGGAAGGACTCATGTCCTTCTCGACACTCTCTATATAAAAAAACTTTATCACAATCTCTCGCTATAATTATGGCTTCTGAAATAGAGGATAGTTTTACATTCGTGATGAGATTATTCAAAGGTAGGTTAAGCTTCCAAATGAATCGATGGAGAAGAGTTACCTCATCCGTCTCTAGAGCAAATCGGAGAAGTTTAACAAAAGTTTGGTGGTATTCTTTTAGGGTCTTCCTTTCTTGGGTTAGCTCCAAAAATTCGTTCATTTTATCCTCTCAAAATCCTAGAGGACAAAAACCTTTCATGAAGGTGTACTTTCATGGCATCTCATAAGTGATTCTAGCTCTAGTGGTTAGATTGACAACAGTGCTTCCAACTAACTCGGCATTTCTTATGATTTTTAGACGAGCAAGGGTGAACTTGCTTCTTTCATTGTATCCATGAAAAGTTCAAAACTATCAAATACTTATCATAGCGCCACATCTAAAGGCACTCTGGATTAATATATGTGAGATCTTCATTTTTTGAGAATTACACATCTGGTGCTTGGGATTGACACATCTAAGAGCATGATCCTCTGGGAATTACACATCCGAAGTTAGACCCATGTTTGTCTGAGATAGATTCAAGATCTTGGATGATTGTCCTAGTGTAAAGCATCGAATGGATGGCATTCACACGTCAACTATTCAAATCTTAATGGATGGCATTCACACGTCAACTATTCAAATCTTAATGGAGTTACAATCTTAATAATTTATAATATGCAAGTTAATGAGATATATCCTGAAAATTTCTCCAAACAAGTTTCGGTCTATCCTTCTAGTCATTCAGTCTCTCACTAGTTTCTTAATTTGATCACCCTATGTTTTTCCTCACAAAAGGTTTTCTCCCCAATCTTATTTCTCAAGTTTATTGTACAAATATCTTGCGTGTGCACCCCCAAGATATAAGCACAATTTCATAGGATGATTGTCTCAACATGTGAGGATATTCAAACCACTTCTATGGCCAATAGAGATGATTGATTCGTCCTCATATGATAAACAATCACTTGATTTAAACCCCTGATAGTTAACCTTTGAAAAACAAATCCTAGAAACTAAGATCGGCTCCGATACCACTTGTAAGGTTTCCCCCCACTATAGGGAAAGGTAGACACCTCGCCCTCCGATAAGGTGCCGTGACCTCCACTCCAGGCTTGGAGACGGGCGCGCCACAGTGTGTGCGAGCAACCGGTTCTGCACAACGGCGCCAAGCGTCCAGATTCCCAGCCCAAATCCCTTCGCTGTCGCGGATCGAAGGCACTAGTGCACCCGGGATGTAACAGTAGATTCAAGGATACGATTCATAGGTAAGACCTAGCTCTATCCCACAAGGGGAACGTGATTTTCTAAACATCAAATCACCCATAGGGCAATTGATCATAAATTGGGCAACTACTAGACTTGATTTCTAGAGACAACACTTTTTTCCTCATCTTATGCAAGGCACAACTGCTGGCCTAGTCTTCTAGAATAGAGTTGCCCAAGAACCTAATTATCTAGCGTAGGGCTTTCACTTAATCTGTTGGAAAGCTACCCGACTAATCGGGTCCACCCGTCCGTAGGATGGTGCCGTCGGGGCATTCCATCCTCCCACTTTCCACCCTACTCACATATCAATTTGTTTTCTAATTAATCCTACCACACTGTTTGACATAAATAAACATATTCCTTAATTAAGGCCCTTTTCACAAGGTTTGTTAAAATAGCCTTTTTACACAATGCAATCATGCCAAAGACAAGATATATTTATATAAAAATTTTATACATGAGTCAATTCCATATAAGCCAAACTGGCTCTCTTATTCTTTTCCTTTATTCTGTCGATGATCTAGAATTCAGCCTTCCAGCCTCTACATGTTGGGAAAAACCCTACGGGACCATACACCTCATCGTCAGCGCTGGCAAGGACTCAAGCCGGCCTGTCACCCTCTCAGGCTCCATCGCTCGATCCTCCTGCCCCTCAGAGGGATGTTTGCGCACTAGGGTGGGCTAATTCACCACACTAGCCTGGGCCCTCAGAACTAGGCAGCATCACAATCACTCGCCTCAATAGGCAAACCTCATTCTTCCAATGGTATGAGGGATACCATGGGCCAACTCCGAGCCTTACTAACGTCTCCGTCGTCCGGCTACACAAGCACAAGAACGGGACAGCGTCAAGGCAGGGAGAAGTTGTACCTGTACCTTAATTTAACCAAGATAATAATCCATTTACTCAACTAAACCATAGGACTAGAATCCATGTGACCTTCTTAAGAAAACAATCCTTTTCACAATCCTTAATTTAACCAAGATAATAATCCATTTACTCAACTAGAAACCATAGGACTAGAATCCATGTGACCTTCTTAAGAAAACAATCCTTTTCACAAAGATTTTTGCATTTCAACTTGAGATTGTGATAAGACATTCTTTATTAAGGCATATGCTGTTGTTTAAAAGAATACAAACTTTAAATAGTAACTCAATCAAATAAATCACTATTAACAATTAATAGAGAAGCCGGGACCATACCTCAATCCCTAAGAATGATATATAATTGAAAAACAAAATATGTATATACCTTATAGAAATTTATCGTTTATCGTTGCCTTTGCTCGTTAACAAGAGCTTTAGAACTTGACATAAGAGAATGGAGTCTTCTAATACCTTGTCTTACAATTGAAATCATCCAATTATCCCCAAGCTTTATCTCCTCTTACTCGTACTGTGACTCTTCTCTCTTTCTAAGGTCTATGGCAAAATAGCCTTCTCTTATAGGACTATGGCATACTATTCTTTCTCTAAAAGAAAAGCTATGGAGTTTTGGTCTCTTTCTCCGAACCATAGCAATCTAAGCTTCTTTTCTGAGATATTAGATAAGAATGAAGGGATATATGCATCTCAAGCTCTAGGATTACCTTGAGACTACTTGCTGCCTTCTCACAGTTTTCTCTATGTAGAGACCCTGACAGAAGCCATAACTCTCTGATAAAAACTTAGAATATGGTCATATAACCAGTCAAAAGAACGGGAAGGCATCTGGTCTACAAGCCATTCAGGAAGAATAGACAAAAACATCTGTATATAGCCACAAACATACCATCTTTAGAAACGCGTTGTTTTTCCACATTTTTAGTATGCATGGACTCTAAATGTGTAAAAGTACTCTAAATATGACCTCTTATCACCTAAATTCGAAATTCTCTTTTTGGGGATACTTATCTCTTAATAGAACTATTCTTATGTTCTTATTTCTTTTAGGATTTTTGAAGCTAATATTTTTATTCTAACACTTTCCTAATGTTTCTAGCCTTATTGTCTCACTCTTCTCTAAATACACTCTCTTTCCTTATTGAAATCTATATTAAAAGAGACACATGCATACATGGCTTGGGAGGGACCTTACAATCTTCCCCACTTAAAAGATTCGAGATGTCCTCATCTCACGAGGTGGGGTAGTATCTAAGTAAATCCTCCCGTCTCTTTCAAAGTGGTGTCCCCACACTAGGTAAAAATCTTCTTTTATCTAAATATTGTTCTTAAAGATTCATTTATTTCATGTGCTTGGCTCGTTTTGTTGTGCCTCCAAAACGTCTTTATTATTCTAAAGTTAATTGTCCTTATTATCCTAATTTCATGTATCCATATACCTCTCATATGGTATGGACCTTCGAATTCCTTATTCTATACCCCCATGTAATATGGTACTTAACAAATTATCATGGAAAAACGTAAGAAAATCTATTCTTTACGCAATCTATCCTATGATAGCAATTTCATAATCTTAGTATCATCTATCCTATGATCTTCACTTCTATGGTGGCCAGTAGAGATGATTGATTCGTCCTCATATGATAAACAATCACTTGTTTTCATCCCTTGACAGTTAACCTTTGAAAAACAAATCTTAGGAACTAAGATCGGCTCTGGTACCACTTGTAGAGGAAGCCAAGGCTCCACACGTGTCTCAGCCATAAGCTTCCCAGAGTGGAGGTCTACCCTTTCGGGCTCACATCACTGTGAGACGAAGAAGCAGGAGAAACCATACTCCTCCGATTCGGGGACTTTCCTTGGCCTGCGTGCACTCAAGGACATGAAGGATAGGCTTGTTCATTTTATCCTCTCGAATTAGAAAGTGTCGAGAAATACATGAGTCCTTCCATGTTAATCAAGAAGAGGTCTCCTAATTCAAGAGGAACGTCAAGCCCACCCTTGGCTACAAGGAATCATGAGCTAGAGCAAAAAATTAGGTCAAGAAATAGGGATAGCGGGGTTAAAGATAATCGAATTCAACAAGTATTTCTATGAGTAAATAGAAGAGGATTGGTGCAAGATTCATGTGGAGTAATGTGCATGATGAATAGAGCTATTCTACAAGACGATACTAAGATTATGAAATTGCTATCATAGGTTAGATTGCATAAAGGATTGATTCCCTTACGTTTTTCCATGACAATTTGTTAAGTACCATATTACATGGGGGTATAGAATAAGAAATTCGAAGGTTCATAGCATATGAGAGGTATATGGATGCATGAACTTAGGATAATAAGGCCAATTAACTTTAGATTAATAGACCTTTTGGAGGCAAAACAAAACGAGCCAAACACAGGAAATAAAAAAAGTTTATATATGAATCAATTTCATACAAGCCAAACCGGCTCTTTTATTCTTTTCCTTTATTCTGCCGATGATCTAGAATTCGGCCTTCCAGCCTCTACATGCTGGGCAAAGCCCTATTATTACGGGATTTTGCTAGGTCATACCTATGAATCGTATCCTTGAATCTCTATAGGGTCAAGGTGTCGATGAATAGAAAAATTTTCCCAAGATAAGACTTAGTGGACTATCTTAAGTGTTTTAGAAGGGGGAAACCTTACAATTGGTATCAGAGCGAGTTTAGCTCCTAGGAATTGCCATTTAAGACTGTTTTGTAATAAATGTTTTACCTAACATAATGCTAACTAGTAAAAACATCCTACTAAAACAAATAAGTTGAATTGATGTTTGAATGATTGTAGGAAGAGGAAGATGCCTACTCCAAGTTTCTAGTTTTCCAATGCATCTTCGAGACTGCTAGTCACTCCTCGAATTTCGAGTTCCGCGACACCATGGTGTAGATATTAGAGAAGATATCCCTCCCTCATTTCTCTCATATTCAAAGAGGATGGGGTAGAGATTTCTGGAGTCGTGGGCCGAGATACTTCTTCATCCGAGCAGATCAAATTGGGAATCTCACCACCAACCTTAAGCGGATTCGTTGGATTGAAAAGCTGAAGATGCTCCGTTTATTTTGGTTCGTCGGTACCCCCAGGGCCGACACCTCTGTGACTATAGATGGGGTTCGCATACCTCAGGATCGCTGGGTGTATGACAAAGTGATGCAGGTCTTACCTGCTGATCGAGTAGCTGTGTTGGGATCTACCCCAATCCAGAGTTTACCACCCTTACCGTCAGTTTTTAGAGTCTTAGAAACTACAGCGGAACCCCCATATTTCACCTATGTGGACCGCTCTACCCTTATGTCATGGTCAAGCCTAGGAATTTCCCTTGATGTCAAATAAGACTAATTATATTAGTTTCAGATCTTTGTAATAAAACTTGTCCTTGTAAATATTTGGAAATAAAATAATTTCAATGTTTTACTCTCCAAAATAAGCGTTGTGCAAATATGAATCTTGTAATCTTAAAATTGCTTTTATAATAATGGCCAGGACGACCACCCTCCACTTCCCAATGCGCTTTACACCGATACCCAGGAGAAGAAGCTCCTGCTCAAGCAAATGCAACCTCCCTCCTTTAAAGGAGAAGGTTCAAAGGTTGAGAAGGATGCTAAAGTCTGGATTGAGGCGATGGACGATTATTTCTCTGCTGCCGGTACTGGAGTAGCAAATCAGTCTATGCTCGCATAGTTTCGCCTTATCGGAGATGCTAAACTCTGGTGGAAACAGTGGTGCCGTGACAAGGAAGTCACTGAGCATTCTCAAACGTGGGAAGACATCAAGCAGGCAGTGAAGGAAAGATATCTTCCCCCATCCCATGAATCCATAAAGATGAATGAGTTTTTTAGTCTTAGGCAGTGTAGCTTAACTCTTGAGGACTACTATTCCAAATTTATCACCCTTCGGAAGTATGCCCCCAGCAATGACTACTTCCCAGCAAGTGGCTCGTTTCTGCCAAGGGCTAAATGTAACCTTCGATTCCCACCTTGAAGCAATGAGGCCAAGCACATTACAGGATGCTCTCATACAAGCAAAGCCCCTTGTGAAAGAAACGAAGGCTAACAAACCGAAGAATCAAAAGAGATCTTATCCTGAGGCAAATCTTAAAGATCAATCCTACAAGAAACCTCAACAGAATTTTCCCTACTACAACAGAGGGCGACAAGGCAACTCTTCTGTCCCCCGCTCGTATGCTGCTTCTTCCAGAGAAGGCCCTCTGTGTTTTGAGTGCAATGAGCCGGGACACTTTAGAGCCAACTGTCCCAAGATGGCAACATCATTTCCCCAAGGTAGCAGAGGAAATCAAGGCCGTGGAACCCCTATCCACCAAGGTGCAAGAGGCAATGGCTGTGGCAGAGGCTGCGGAGGAGCAGTTGCTAGGACTGCCTGTGTTATAAGTGAAGAACCGACCTTGGAAACAGCTGAAGAAGAGCACGCCACCGTCCATGCGGCAGTAGAATACCAAGGTCCGAATAAATAATTTGGTGTAATCCAAACCCCCGGCACTCATCACACGGTAAGCCATTTCAACTTTTGATTGATTGTGGTAGTACCCATTCATTCCTTTCTCCTAGGTGCTTGCAAAAATTAAATTTGAGTCAAAAAACAGCTAGAAGAATGATTGTAGAGTTAGCCAGTGGGAAAGAAGTAGTATCTCGCCACTCTATAGAAAACCTTGATTTTGAGCTGGGTAATGAGCAAACTCATGGTCACTTTAGACTCTTGCCATTAGGAATTTATGATGGAATCCTTGGGATGGATTGGTTAATTGCAAACAAAGCTAGCATTCATTGTAACCAGGGGAGTATCACTTTTGAAAATGAGCATGGTCAAGTAATATCTGTTCAGGGGATCGCAGGGAAACCTAAATCTAGGGTAGTCAAGGCAAAACATCTTCTCAAGGGAACACGTAAGGGTCAGCAAGTTTTCTTAGTCACACTCAACAAAGTCATTGAACCTAGTATGGAGACAGAACCCTCTTGGCTCCAAGAATTCTCTGACATCTTCCCTGACGAGCTTACAGGGTTATCGCCTCCTCGAGAAGTCGATCATGAAATCGAGGTGATCCCTGGAGCTCAACCCGTCTCAAAAACTCCCTATAAAATGTCCCTTCCTGAAGCCATTGAACTTAAGGAGCAACTTTCCCAACTCATTGAACAAGGATTTGTAGCTCTCCTTGGGGAGCACCTGTTCTTTTCCAAAAAAAGAAGGACGGAACTCTCCGCCTCTACATAGATTATCGAGGGCTAAATCAAGTCACTATCAAGAATAAGTATCCTATCCCTCGCATCGACGAACTTCTTGACAGGCTTCATGGGGCCAAAGTCTTCTCAAAAATAGATTTGAGGTTTGGTTACTATCAAATCAAAGTCAAGGAAGTAGGTATACCCAAAACAGCCTTCAATACCCATTATGGCCACTATGAGTTTACTGTAATGTCATTCGGGTTAACCAATGCTCCTGCAACCTTCAACAACCTAATGCAAGATATATTCCGTCCTTACTTGGATGAATTTGTGCTTGTTTTCTTTGATGACATCTTAATCTACTCCAAATCAATGGAAGAGCATGAGGAGCATGTGCGTAGAGTTTTGCAATTGCTGCGCAGACACAAACTCTATGCTAAGAAAAGCAAATGTACCTTCTTTACTCATCAAATTGAGTATCTTGGATTCATCGTCTCCAAAGATGGCATCTCAGTAGACCCAGCCAAGGTCAAGGATATTCTAGAATGGCCACCCCCTAAATCAGTTCATGAAGTTCGTGGGTTTTTTGGGAATCACGGGTTGGTATAGGATTTTTATCAAAGATTATGCCTTGGTAGCTGCACCTTTGACGGGTCAGATGCTAGTAGTCTAGCACTTGGTGGTGTCTTAGGCCAAGAAGGAAGACCAGTCACTTATACTTCCCGCAAGCTGAAGCAATATGAAGCAAATTATGCCACCCATGATTTGGAGCTCTTAGCAGTTGTTCATTGCCTCAAATTATGGAGACATTATCTCTTAGGGGGCAAGTTCCAGCTTGACCACAAAAGTCTAAAGTGGATCTTCACCCAGCCTAACCTCAACATGCGGCAAAGAAGATGGATTGAAATTTTACAAGAATATAACTTCGACATCAAATTCCGCCCTGGGAAAGATAATGTGGTAGCAGATGCACTTAGCCGCAAATCTTTCTTGAGTGCAATTTCAATGCCAAATAATCCCATACTGGTCAAGGTGGAAGAAGTCTCATCTCATGATCCAGATTATAAGAGGATGATAAAGTTAGTAGAAGAAGGGGGACATTCAGAGAAAGAGAAGAATCTAATCAAGGGATACTCCACTCATGAAGGAAGCCTCTACTTCAATCACAGGTTATGTATCCCTAAGGATCCTACTTTAAAGAAACTAATCCTCCATGAAGCTCATGATAGCCCTGCTGCCTGCAGGACACCCAGGCTATGCAAAAACATTAAATGCCGTAAGAAGGAGCTTTCATTAGGCAGGCTTGAAAAATGATGTCCTTCGATACTTGAAGCAATGTCTCTCATGCCAAAGGATCAAAGCTGAAAGAGTCAAGATGCCTGGAAAACTTCAACCCTTAGATATTCCCCAAATGAAGTGGGAGTGCATTAGTATGGATTTTGTCACAAGTCTTCCCACTGTTCAAGGAGGATATGACTCCATTCTGGTAGTAGTGGACTTACTTACCAAAGTAGCTCACCTTATACCAGCGAAGAAGACCTTCAAAGCTTCTGATGTTGCTCGAGTATTCATCAAGGAAGTCCTCAAACTTCATGGTCTCCCAAAAAGGATAGTAAGTGACCGAGATTCTGACTTCACTTCAAAATTCTGGCAGTCCGTATTTCAAGCCTTGAGAACTCAACTTTGCTTTAGCACAGCTTATCATCCAGAGACCGATGGCCAGACTGAGAGAGTCAATCAAGTAATTGAAGACATTCTCAGAGCATACTGTGGACGGGAACCAAGAAGGTGGATTCAATACCTTCCTCTGGTAGAATTTGCCTACAATGCGTCTTATCATCAAAGCATAGGAATGTCACCATTCAAGGCACTCTATGGGCAAGAATGCCTATCTCCTCTAAATTTCTCTGATCCAACCATAAGAGTTGAGGCATCCAGGAAAATGCTCGAAGAAATGGAGGAACAAACCAAGGCAATCCAAAAGGATATTAAAGCTACCCAAGATCGACAAAAGCTTTATGATGACAACAAGAGGTCTGAAAGGATCTTCAAGGAAGGAGACAAAGTTCTTCTACGAGTGCGACCCAAACGAAGTTCTCTATCACTTGGGAAATATAAGAAGCTCAGCCCTAGGTATTGTGGTCCTTATACAGTTATCAAGTGTCTGGGTAAAAGTGCCTATAAACTCCAACTCCTAGCCCATATCAAAGTCCATAATATATTTCATGTAAGTTTGTTAAAACCATATGTCCCCAGTCTCGATCATATTCTTGATGATGAACAAGTTGTAATCCCTACTCAAGGAGTCCTTGAATTACAGCCCAGTAGTATCATAGATTCAAAGGCAACTCCGAAATAGAACTCTTGTAGAACATCTAGTACAGTGGAAAGATTACCCTGAAGAGGATGCAACTTGGGAAGATTAAGCTACACTCTTAAAGGATTATCCCCAATTCATGACGAGATGAGGACATCTCGATTTCTTTAAGGGGGGAAGGATGTAACATACCCATCTTCACTAATAAAGAAATGTCCATGTAATTATGAGTTTTTATGGTATAAAAATCAATGATTTTATTATTTGAGTCATTTCTACTTAGAATCTTCAAATTCTGAGCCCAAATTTGGAATCTGCGCGTGATTTTACCCTAATATAGGATTTTATAGCATCTATACGCAAATTTCAGTCATTTTAGTTAAAAAACGGCGAGCTTTAAACCTTAATAAATGCACGACCGGGCGTCCGATTGACGAACGGTCTGAACCCCTATGACCAGGAGAACCTCCCGGACAAAAAAAAAATTTCGCCCCTTGGGGCGGTCCGGCACGCAAATCGAGACGGGCGTCCCAAATTTGGGTACCCGCCCCAAAAAATTGGTCCGTACACACTTACTAGGGTGCCCGTACGATGGTCGCCCAAGAACCAAAGGATGGCCGCCCACTGTATGGTCCCCACGTATCCCTATGTGGACACCCATGCTGCCCCAGACCAGATAAGGTACATGCGTACCACTTCTTTCCCGGACAACCGACACCGTACCTTTCCCCTAGACCCATGTAGGCCACTGATCCATAGCCTTTGAAGGTACACCGTCCTTTCGTCCTTGCTTTGTGCAGTGCCCGTACCCATACCCCTCAGCTATATAAACCCCCGGGGGTGTTCCACAGGTAGCACGCATTTCTGTGCAGCGTATACCCTGTTGTACTGTCGTCCGTACCGCCGTCTGTCCCTGTGCAGTGTACTTGTTGTACTTGCTGTAGTACAGCCGCCCCTTGCAGCCACCTCTCTCACACCCCCTCATTTGCCTCTTTTCAGATAGGCCAATTTTCCTCCATTCCCCCTCTTGCTAATAGGAGGCAGTGTCCTTAACTCTTCTCCTCCCCCCATTTGCGTAGACTTTAATAAGGGTTTTTTGCCTTAAGAAAGGATTCGTGCGTCATACTCTTTTGCTCATATGGTGAGCAAACGAACTCAAAATTCAGATCCGACTGAAGCGTTTCGATCGCAGCAGCGAGCTCTACAAGGCGACGCCTAAGATGACCTCTTCTCGGAGACATCAAAATATTGCCTCAAGAGGAGCGCGCAATAACGAGATTAGGGAAGATGCTCCCAATGCGGCTCCAGCCCTCCCTTTTCAAGCTCCTCAAGGAAATGGTGGCTAGGTTAGCTTGGTTAATTTTTAAAAGAAGAGATTTTTCTTGTATAAACTTTTTATATAAATATATCTTGTCTTTGGCATGATTGCATTGTGTAAAAAGACTGTTTTAACAAACCTTGTGAAAAGGGCCTTAATTAAGGAATATGTTTTTTTATGTCAAACAGTGTGGTAGGATTAATTAGAAAACAAATTGATGCGTGAGTAGGGTGGAATGCCCCGATGGCACCATCGGACGGGTGGACCCGATTAGTCGGGTAGCTTTCCAACAGATTAAGTGAAAGCCCTATGCTAGATAATTAGGTTGTTGGGCAACTCTATTCTAGAAGACTAGGCCAGCGGCGGCTATGCCTTGCATAAGATGAGGAAAAAAGCGTTGTCTCTAGAAATCAAGTCTAGTAGTTGTCCAATTTATGATCAATTGCCCTATGGGTGATTTGATGTTTAGAAAATCACGCTCCCCCTCTGCGAGATAGAGCTAGGTCATACCTATGAATCGTATCCTTGAATCTCTACAGGGTCAAGGTGTCGATGAATAGGAAAATTTTTCCAAATTCGGGGACATCTGATAAAATTGGAACGATACAGAGAAGATTAGCATGGCCCCTGCGCAAGGATGACACGCACAAATCGAGAA
Source organism: Cibotium barometz (assembly GCF_041138505.1). Taxonomy (NCBI): domain Eukaryota; kingdom Viridiplantae; phylum Streptophyta; class Polypodiopsida; order Cyatheales; family Cibotiaceae; genus Cibotium; species Cibotium barometz. Next base: position 64,246,029 of record NC_141050.1, on the reverse strand, counting down.
ATGGTCTAAATTTTTTGATGTAACATACCCATCTTCTCACTAATAAAGAAATGTCCATGTAATTATGAGTTTTTATGGTATAAAAATCAATGATTTTATTATTTGAAATAATAAAATCATTGATTTTTATACCATAAAAACTCATAATTACATGGACATTTCTTTATTAGTGAGAAGATGGGTATGTTACATCTTCGGGGACATCTGATAAAATTGGAACGATACATAGAAGATTAGCATGGCCCCTGCGCAAGGATGACATGCACAAATCGAGAAATGGGTTAAATTTTTACTTGTAAGGTTCCCCCCTTTCCAAAATGGGGGAAACACTTAAGATAGTCCACTAAGTCTTATCTTAGAGAAAATTTCCTACTCATCGATACCTTGACCATACAGAGATTCAAGGATACGATTCATGGGTAAGACCCAGTTCTATCCCGCAGGGGGAGCGTGGTCTTCAAAAAATCAAATCACCCATAGGGTAATTGATCATAATTTGGGAAACTACTAGTCTTGATTCCTAGAGACAACGCTTTTTTCCTCATCCATGCAAGGCACAGCCGCTGGCCTAGTCTTCTAGAATAGAATTGCTTGAGAACCTATTTATCTAACGTAGGGCTTTCACTTAATATGTTGGAAAGCTACCCGACTAATCGGGTCCACCCGTCCGTAGGATGGTGCCATTGGGGCATTCCATCCTCCCACTTTCCACCCTACTCACGCGTCAATTTGTTTTCTAATTAATCCTACCACACTGTTCGTGATACCAATTGGTAACAGAACGGGGCTTATGGCCGCCTTGCCAATTTATTGTAAGGTCCCTCCCCCAAGCCATGTATGTATATGTCTCTTTTAATATAGATTTCAATAAGGAAAGAGAGTGTAATTAGAGAAGAGTGAGACAATAAGGCTAGAAACATTAGAAAAGTGTTAGAATAAAAATATTAGCTCCAAAAGTCCTAAAAGAAATAAGAACATAAGAATAGTTCTATTAAGAGATAAGTATCCCCAAAAATAGAATTTCGAATTTAGGTAATAAGAGGTCATATTTAGAGTACTTTTACACATTTAGAGTCCATGCATACTAAAAATGTAGAAAAACAACGCGTTTCTAGAGATGGTGCGTTTGTGGCTATATACAGACATTTTTGTCTATTCTGCTCGCATTGGCTTGTAGACCAGATGCCTTTTCCGTCCTTTTGACTGGTTATATGAACATATTCTGAGCTTTTATCAGAGAGTTATGGCCGAAACAATTTGCTGTTTCTGTCAGGGTCTCTACACAAAGAAAACTATGAGAAGGCAGCAAGTAGTCTCAAGGTAATCCTAGAGCTTGAGATTCTTATCTAATATCTCAGAAAAGAAGCTTACATTGCTATGGTCCTTCGGAGAAAGAGACCAAAACTCCATAGCTTTTCTTTTAGAGAAAGAATAGTATGCCGTAGTCCTGTAAAAGAAGGCTATTTTGCCATAGACCTTAGAAAGAGAGAAGAGTCACAGTACGAGTAAGAGGAGATAAAGCTTGGGGATAATTGGATGATTTCAATCGTAAGACAAGATATTAGAAGACTCCATTCTCTTATGTCAAGTTCTAAAGCTCTTGTTAACGAGCAAAGACAACGATAAACGATAAATTTCTATAAGGTATATACATATTTTGTTTTTCAATTATATATCATTCTTAGGGGTTGAGGTATGGCCCCGGCTTCTCTATTAATTGTTAATAGTGATTTATTTGATTGATTTACTATTTAAAGTTTGTATTCTTTTAAACAACAGCATATGCCTTAATAAAGAATGTCTTATCGCAATCTCAAGTTGAAATGCTAAAATCTTTGTGAAAAGGATTATTTTCTTAAGAAGGTGACATGGATCCTAGTCCTATGGTTTAGTGAGTAAATGGATCGTTATCTTGGTTAAATTAGGATACAGGTACAACTTCTCCCTGCCTTGACGCTGCTCCATTCTTGTGCTTGTGTAGTCGGACGGTGGAGACATTAGTAAGACCCGGAGTTGGCCCATGGTATCCCTCATACCATTGGGAGAATGAGGTTTGCCGATTGAGGCGAGTGATTGTGATGCTGCCTAGTTTTGAGAGCCCAGGCTAGTGCAGTAAATTAGCCCACCCTAGTGCGCAGACATCCCTCTGAGGGGCGGGAGGATCGAGCGATGGAGCCTGAGAGGGCGACAGGCCGGCTTGAGTCCTCGCCAGCGGCGACCGACGATGAGGTGTATGGTCCCGTAGGGTTTTGCCCAGCACGTAGAGGCTGGAAGACCGAATTCTAGATCATCGGCGGTATAAAGGAAAAGAATAAGAGAGCCGGTTTGGCTTGTATAAAATTGATTCATGTATAAACTTTTTTGTTATAAATCTTGTCTTGGCATTATTGTATTATGTAAAAGGCTGTTTTAACAAACCTTGTGAAAAGGACCTTAATTAAAGAACTTGTTTATTTATGTCAAACAGTGTGGTAGGATTAATTAGAAAACAAATTGACGCGTGAGTAGGGTGGAAAGTGGGAGGATGGAATGCCCCGACGGCACCATCCTACGGACCATATTGTAAATGAGGTTCAATAAGACAAGCTGAGACTGAGCTGGGTCTCGAAGCCTCTGACAGTGTGGTGTGAACCGTGGAGTTTTTTTTATGCTTATGGAGAATTTTGGAGATAGCAGAAACCCTGTGCTTTGATAGGACTGGATTATGCTTGTGGGTTTGACTGCTTTTACTAATTCCATGAGGTGGTGAAATGCTCATAAGTCGTGTCTATCATGTTTGAGTTGATATTAACACTGAGACAGAAAACTTTTATGGTATATAATGGTCATGATCATATGCTTCCCCGATGGCAAGGTCACATGTGTAATAAGGATGCCAAATGAAGCTTCTTTTGATGTGGCGTGGGAAACACCCTTAGTATGGTTGTGGTGTGAAGGAGCTTGATTTTTTTTATGGTTATCACTCAAAAATACATGCGTGGAATGGTAGGCGTAGCGTGGAAAATTAAAAATGAAAAAAAGCGATTTTAGCTGCAAAAGGTGGTGTGGGGCGCCGATTCCCTTGCGGGAAAAAGGAGAAAAAACCAGAATGTGTGGGAGCGCTTATCAGAGAGGGATCTGCAGAAAAAAAACCAGGGACCAGAAGCGCCTTCGACCAGTGAGCTTAACTCCAGGCTAGCGGCGACTGTCCATGGCATGTAGGGGTTTGAATTGAAGAGCAAAGTGATTGCTACCCAGTGATATGCTTTTATCATAAACATGAATTCAGCTATGCGCCGTTTGCAGCGAAGCGTTGTTTGAAAATTTACAAAAAAATTCATGTGAAATCGGCTTTTCCACTCTCAGATAAGTGTTAATTTTGATTTAATTTTGTTTTGCTATCCTACCTACCCACGTTTGAAAAATCATGGAGTCTATAAACCTTTAAAGGTTTTGTAAATAAAAGAGGACTTGATATGAAGAGTTGTGATATTATTGCATCAAGAAACGTGGAAACAAAGTATCAGAAAATGCAGCAAGGGTTCTAGTAAAAATTGATTTTGTTTTTATTCCAGTGGATCGTGAATGCAAGCCATGGAATTTCTTAAAATCATGTGAACATGTTATAGTTATGCCATATATCATCTTGGGTTGTGAGTTGTTGGAATTTTAAGGCAGATTTTCAGGTGATAAAGAACATTATGAGATGATGGGAATGGAGACACTGGATGTATGGAATGAAAAAGGTCACATGTATGTTGGAAATACTTAAAGGTTATGTTATGCCTACATGTGATTGGCTGGAAGGTTTTGGAAAAAGGAGCCAGTGAATCTATGCTTGGAAAGGGACAAGCACTTGGTACACGAATTCAAGGATGTATTGAGATGAACTGACACATGTATATGTCATTAAAAATGGTCTTGTCCTATGCTTCTTGGAGAATTTTGTGTGTGAGTTTCCTTGTGAAATTTGGTACCTATTCTCATAGCTAGAAGTCTTGTACTTTCCCAGCGACATCGTCCACGTCACGACAGCTCTTTGGTGAACCCGACGTGAAACTGCTGGGGTGAGAGTGTGGTGAAATACACAGGGAAGCTATGGCTGAGAATTCTGAGGGACAGGGGGTTCATGTTGACCCTGGAGTTATGCAGATGTTTCAGATGTTTACCATGTACATGCAACAGCAACAAGCTGCTGAGAGGGGACAAATTTCCACGACCAAAGCATTACAATCAATTGTGAAAAAGGTGGATCAATTTGATGGGAAGGATATCACAAAGTACCTGCGCAATTACATAAAGGAAATGGAGCTAAACAGGGTGACTGAGGAGGATATGGTTCGAAGTTTTGAGCTGGTATGTGTTCCTGAAATAAGAGAGCGCATAAGAGGATTGCAGACAGCACATGGTGGCAGAAATTGGGAGGAGTTCAAGCTTGCTTTAAAGGACGAATATTTCATGGAGGATTCTGAGCGAGTGACCAAACGAACTTTCTTGGAATGGGTCACAAAACCTAAAATGGGAATTTCTGCCACAGAATTGCTAAGAGAGTTTGAGAAGCGCTATGCCCAGTTTTCAAGGATAGAGCGTACAACTTTGGACAGAGAAAAAACAAAGCTCTTCTTACAAGCAGCTGGGAAAGATCTCCAAGAAAAACTGGAAATTCTCCTCGAGGATAAGGATACAGAGCAGGGACTAAAGAGTGATTGGAATGATGTTGAGGATGCGGTCACTATGCTAGCAAAGCGGCAACGAAGGAGGGATAAAATGGTGATGAGCTCGGGAACCCCTATAACTGCTGTTACCCCTGAGAATCTACCAAAACCAACTGCTACAATCCCAAAGGTAGAAGGGCCGATGGATGAGCTTATTAAGGGTATGTGTGACCTAAAATTGAAGATGTCCAGGATTGAAGAAAAGGGGCTACCATTAGGGCAGGCTTCTATGCAAAGGCCTCAAAGCAAAGAAGGGTTTACATACAGATGCATATGGTGTGATGACCCAGAACATGCAAAGAAAGATTGTGCTAGCTATAAAGAAGCTCTTAAAAATCAACTTGTGTTTTTCAAAGATGGGAAAATCCATCTTACAGAGACTGGTCTTCCATTGAGTACAAACTTTGGGAAAGGAGGGATGAAAAAGCTGGTTGAGGATATGGCTGCTAGTCATGCCATCTCTATGGTTGAAGCAGCAACCTATGGATTAAAGGCTGGTCAATCAAAGCAGGGATCTGAGATTGATGAAGATTATGAGAATGAAGACTTTTGGCCATCAACAATGGAATTAATTGCATCAAAGAAGGTGTCTAAGCAAGCTTTGCATGAGGCAGGTGACTGTATACGTCTTGAGACTGGCTGGGAGGAGCCTGTGGATTCTTTATCTGTTCATGCCTACATTGCTAAATGCCAGAATAATGAGGCACAGGTAGAGGAGAAGCGTAAAAGGGAAAATGAGGAAGGAGGGCCATCAAAAAGAGTTACACGTGGAAGTGAAAAGAAGGATCCTGGGCCATCACATATGCCTCCACTGCATAGCAGACCTCCGCAGGAAGTATTAATGGAAGAAGTGCCAGCAAAAATGAAGCATGAGAAGGAGAAGGGTAAAGGGAAAAGTCCACTCTACAAGCTTCAATCTGATATTGAAGCTGCAAGAGATCTCAAAAAGGTGCTTGAAGAGAGGATTCTAAACAGCAGGGTGGAATTTACACTAGGGGATTGCAAAGAAAGAATTTCATGATGAGATAATTGATATTATACGAAGAAAAAGGCAGTCCATAATTGAATCTATTCCATCACAAGGGGAGGCAAGCACTTCCAAGACTCATGGAGTACAGGTACAGCAAAAGGAAGAGAGAGAAAATGTGGTGGAATGTAATCACTCTGCTGATGGGGCACGACAAGTGCGCTTTGTGGAAGAGGATGATGAAAAAGAAGTTCTTACAAAGAGTCATTACTCCAGGAGCCATTGGGCAAGAGCAACTACTGAAACCCTTGTCAAGATAGGTGATTTGGAAGGGCCATATGTCGCTCTAATTGATCATGGGTCTGAAATAAATCTTATGGCTAAAAATCTCTACAATAAATGCAAGTGGCCAATGGATGTAGATCATGGGTGGATGATTAAAGCAGCTAATAACTCATCTGGAGAACTTTATGCAGCATGTCCAAATGTAAGGGTAACTATAGGGGATATGAAAGATGATCAGAACTTCTTTGTTCAGGAGATGTCATCGTATCCCCTCATCCTTGGGCAACCCTACATTACAGCTGTGAGGATGGAAACAAAGGTTTTGGACGATGGCTCGGCATATGCAAGAATAAGGAGTAAAGATGGCAAGAAAGCTGTTCAGTTCTTGACAGTTTGCATTAACCATGAAAGGAATCGTGAGTCTCTTCGAGCACAGTCACTGCCAAAGATAAATAGAGAATTCATGAATTACAGGGAGATGAGGGATTTTGGCCAGGTGCCATTATAAAGCGGGATTCCAATGGTACAAGGAAAAATGAGTTCTCGCAAGACTCAATCAATGTAAATAACTTTTCAGCAAATTTTCAGGGATTCTCTAGCTATGGGTCACTGATCTTTATAGAAAGCAAGGATTTGAAGCGTGGTATGCAAAGACATGTACAAAATGAACAAAAAAGTTTTGAGCAGTGTGGTCTTTTGGAGAAGAATGAGTTTATTTCAAGAGTGCTTGATGAGGTGTCATTTGTAGATACTATGGATGTGCTTTTTGATATGGGAAGAGCATGCTTACAGGGTGGAAATGAGATAATAGAGGTGTCATCTGTGGAGATGTATGATATAATCCAAGAATTTGAGGGGGTGGAATGTAAAAACATGAATTGCGAGATGGATGCTCATGTTGATACAAAGTACAAAACAGTTGCAAAGAAGGTGTAACCAGTTGCCTTGCCTTTGCCACCAGGAAGCAAGGAGAAGATAGATGAAGCTTCTATGCAACCAAATCTTAGAGATCCGAAGAAAATTGGGCATAAGTTTACTCAAGAAACTCTAAAAGAGCTGAAAATTGGTGAGAAGGATTTTCTGTTGCCAGTTGAAAGGGAATGCTTTGAGGAGATGCTTGTAAAACATGGGAAAGCCTTTGCTTTTCAGCCGCATGAGATAGGCTATGTTGATCCAAGTGTAACAGCACCAATGGTGATCTTTACTGTTCCACATGTGCCCTGGAACCTGCGGCCAATTCCAGTACCAAAGGCTCTCTTACCAAAGCTGATGGAATTACTAAAAGAAAAGATCAGGATGGGAATCTTGGAGCCATCATGTGCCCCATATTCCAACAGATGGTTTACTGTGCCAAAGAAAAATGGGACATTACGCTTTATTCAAGACATGCAACCTGTAAACAAAGTCACAATCAGGAATGTGGGAGCAGGTCCGATTGTGGATGAGTTTGCAGAAGCATTTGCAGGGAAAGCTATATACTCTATGGGTGATCTGTATTCGGGATATGATCAGTTCCAGCTAGATATACAAAGCAGGGACTTGACCACAATGAGAACTCCTTTGGATTAGTAAGGACATGTACCTTACCACAGGGAGCTACCAACTCAGTGGCACATATGATGAATGGAATGAATAAAGTCTTACGAGACTTCATACCACAAAAAACTATGCCATTTTTGGATGATGTGCCAATAAAGGGCTATGATGAGAAAGACAAAGATGGGGATTTGGATTCAAAGGGGTGCCACAAGTTTGTGGCGAATCATATAAAGGATTGTGATATGATTCTATCCAGGCTTGAAGAAGTGAATCTTACTTTATCTGGGCTGAAATCAGTGTTTGGAGTTGGTGAAGTGCTAATAGTGGGACATCTTTGTAGTACTAGTGGACGCCGACCTTGTCCAGCCAAGATAGATGCAATACAAAGAATGAAAGAGACATGCATTAATGTTACAGAGCTGAGGAGATTTCTTGGAGCATGTGTCTTTTATGTTATTTGGATCCCACATTATGCACATGTAGCAGATCCTCTTTATCAACTTTTGAGGAAAAATCAAAAATTTCTGTGGAGTGCAGTACATATTAAAGCTATGCGGAAGCTGAAATGTTTGCTCCAATCATCACCTACTCTGAGAAAGGCAGATTATGAGTGTGGCAGGCCTGTGATTGTTACAGTTGATACTAGTCCTACTGGGATAGGATGGGCAGTAGGGCAAGATGATGAGGATGATCACAGGTATGTAATCAGATTTGGAGCAAAGGTATTAAGCTTTCGACAACGAAAGTATCCACAGATCAAGAGAGAGTTATGGGGAATAGTCACTGCTCTAAAATGTGAAAAAGAATATCTTATTGGGGCATCTGTACAGTTTGTGGAAACTGATTGCTTACCACTTCTTGGGATGATAGCAAGTTGTACCACTCCAGATATTGCTATGCTTAGGTGGATTGCTTATATCAAGTCACTAAATCCTGAGTTTGAGCATATTGCGGGAAAAGATAATCCAGTTGCAGATATGCTATCAAGAGCCAGGTATGAAGATGAAAAAGAGATGATTAGTGACATTGATGATGTGGGTACAAAGTTCTACACTATTGCATACGCAAAAAGGGACCATATTTGCCTATCAAATACACTTGAGTCTTTTACTGAGGAAATGTATGAAGGAGATTGGTTGCTTATTGGTCAATACTTGAGTACTCTGACAAGACAGGGAAGTTGGTCTGACTCAGAATTCAAGAGGATTCGCAGAAAAGCATATGGTTATTTCCTAAAGGATGGGTACCTCTGGAAGCATCCTAAGCAGAGGAATGCTATGCCACAGAGAGTCATATGTGATAAAGAGACTCAAGGGAAGCTTGTGAAAGAATTCCATGAGAGTCTCTGGGCTGGACATCGAAGTGTGTGGGCCACCTTTACTAAAATAAAGGAAAAATATTGGTGGAAAGGAATGTACAAGGATATTTCCCAATATGTGGAAACATGCATGGTATGCCAAATGTACTCGAATGTGCGGCATCGTGATGGCTTGCAACCAACCTACCCTCCTGCCATGCACTACAAATGGGTAGTGGATCTAGTTACAATGCCTTTTGGAATTTGGCAGATGCGGTACATAGCACTTGCAAGAGAAGATTTGACAAATCAGGTAGAAGGGCGTGCTCTTAGAACAAAGAGTACGAAAACAGTATGCAAATTTCTCTTGGAAGATGTGATTTGTCGGTATGGTTGTGTTGGGAAAATAACAGCTGATAGGGGTGAGCTAGATGTTGAAGAAGCAAGGGAATTCTTCTCTAGAATTGGCATCAGACTGTCCCTAACATGTGCTTACAATCCTGAGTGCAATGGTAAAAGTGAGCGAGGGCATCCTCCAATCATTAAAGCTTTGGCTAAGGCATGCAGAGAAAGAATGCGAGAGTGGCCAAGGCTGCTACCATATGCCTTGTGGGCTGACCGTACAACTCATAGCTCAGTGACAGGATACATGCCTGCAGAATTAATGTATGGTCAGAAGCCAATAATGCCAGTTGAAGAAGTAGTTCCAACTTGGAATGTTTTGCCCTGGATGGAAGGATTGAGCAGGGAAGACCTCCTTGCATTGCGAATAAGGCAACTGGAGAGAAGGCCAGAAGATGTAGAGCTTGCTAAAGCTCGCTTGAAAGATGCAAGGTTGAAAAATAAAGAAAGATTTGATAGAAGACACAGACTCCGGCCAAAACCTATTGAAGAAGGTGATTGGGTTCTAATGTATGATAGTAGCCTTGACAACCAATTCACTGTTCAAAGAAAATTTGCAAAAAGATGGTTTGGCCCTTACATTGTCAAGCATGTGCATGAAAATGCCACGTATACTCTGTGTGAGCTTGATGGAACAGAGATAAAGAATCTTGTGGTAGGAAAAAGAATCAAGATGTTTAAAAGAAGGCATGATAGTGATCCTTTTGATTCACAAGAGACTCAGGATGAGAGGCTTGACAGTGGTAGTATGGATATGGTTGAAGAGGAAGAGGATGATCTTCCTGGTAATGTAGAAGATGAAGATGACATCCAGTTATATGTGGATCTTGATGATGATTTGGCACATACCAGAGGATGTGCAGGTTTAGAGGGGGTGGATGTCGTGCCATAGCACGTCTATGGTGTGAAACCATGCATGTGAGGCCATCAAATGCAAATTCAGATGATGCATGGGTTAAGTGCCATGATGAGTCATTATATGATGCCATGTATATATGTTCATATTGTAAATGAGGTTCAATAAGACAAGCTGAGACTGAGCTGGGTCTCGAAGCCTCTGACAGTGTGGTGTGAACCGTGGAGTTTTTTTTATGCTTATGGAGAATTTTGGAGATAGCAGAAACCCTGTGCTTTGATAGGACTGGATTATGCTTGTGGGTTTGACTGCTTTTACTGATTCCATGAGGTGGTGAAATGCTCATAAGTCGTGTCTATCATGTTTGAGTTGATATTAACACTGAGACAGAAAACTTTTATGGTATATAATGGTCATGATCATATGCTTCCCCGATGGCAAGGTCACATGTGTAATAAGGATGCCAAATGAAGCTTCTTTTGATGTGGCGTGGGAAACACCCTTAGTATGGTTGTGGTGTGAAGGAGCTTGATTTTTTTTATGGTTATCACTCAAAAATACATGCGTGGAATGGTAGGCGTAGCGTGGAAAATTAAAAATGGAAAAACGCGATTTTAGCTGCAAAAGGTGGTGTGGGGCGCCGATTCCCTTGCGGGAAAAAGGAGAAAAAACCAGAATGTGTGGGAGCGCTTATCAGAGAGGGATCTGCAGAAAAAAAACCAGGGACCAGAAGCGCCTTCGACCAGTGAGCTTAACTCCAGGCTAGCGGCGACTGTCCATGGCATGTAGGGGTTTGAATTGAAGAGCAAAGTGATTGCTACCCAGTGATATGCTTTTATCATAAACATGAATTCAGCTATGCGCCGTTTGCAGCGAAGCGTTGTTTGAAAATTTACAAAAAAATTCATGTGAAATCGGCTTTTCCACTCTCAGATAAGTGTTAATTTTGATTTAATTTTGTTTTGCTATCCTACCTACCCACATTTGAAAAATCATGGAGTCTATAAACCTTTAAAGGTTTTGTAAATAAAAGAGGACTTGATATGAAGAGTTGTGATATTATTGCATCAAGAAACGTGGAAACAAAGTATCAAAAAATGCAGCAAGGGTTCTAGTAAAAATTGATTTTGTTTTTATCCTAGTGGATCGTGAATGCAAGCCATGGAATTTCTTACCTGGATGTAACATACCCATCTTCACTAATAAAGAAATGTCCATGTAATTATGAGTTTTTATGGTATAAAATTCAATGATTTTATTATTTGAGTCATTTCTACTTAGAATCTTCAAATTCTGAGCCCAAATTTGGAATCTGCGTGCGATTTTACCCTAATATAGGATTTTACAGCATCCAAAAATTTGTTCATTTTATCCTCTCGAAATCCTGGAGGACAAAACCTTTCATGAAGGTGTAATTTCATGGCATCTCATAACTGATTCTAGCTCCAGTGGTGGTTAGATTGACAACAATGCTTCTAACTAATTTGGCATTTCTTACAATTTTTAGACGGGAGCAAGGGTGAGCTGCTTCTTTCATTGTATCCAGTAAAAGTTCAAAACTATCAAATACTTATCATAGCACCACATTTGAAGGTAGTCAAGATTAATACATCTGAGATCTTCATTTTTTTAGAATTACACATCTACTATCTTGGGATTAACACATCTAAGAGCATGATCCTCTGGGAATTACACATCCGAAGTTAGACCCATGTTTGTCTGAGATGGGTTCTAGATCTTGGATGATCGTCCTAGTGTAAAGCATCCAATGGATGGCATTCACATGTCAACTATTCAAATCTTAATGGAGTTATAACCTTAATAATTTATAATATACAAATTAATGAGATATCCTGAAAATTTCTCTAAACAAAGTTTCGGTCTATCCTTCTAGTCATTTAGTCTCTCACTAGTTTCTTAATTTGATCACCCTATGTTTTCCTCACAAAAGGTTTTCTCCCCAATCTTATTTTTTAAATTTATTATACAAATATCTGAAGTGTTTCCTCCATTTTGAAAAGGGGCTTACAATCTCCCCCACTTAAAAGATTCGAGATGTCCTCATCTCGCGAGCTAGGGTAGTATCTAAGTAAATCCTTCTGTCTCTTTCAAAGTGGTGTCCCCACTAGGTAGAAATCTTCTTTTATCTAAACATTGTTCCGAGTCCCTTATTTCTTGTGTTTGGCTCGTTTTGTTTTGCCTCCAAAAGGTCTATTATTCTAAAGTTAATTGGCCTTATTATCCTAAGTTCATGCATCCATATACCTCTCATATGCTATGAACCTTCGAATTCCTTATTCTATACCCCCATGTAATATGGTACTTAACAAATTATCATGGAAAAACGTAAGGGAATCAATCCTTTATGCAATCTAACCTATGATAGCAATTTCATAATCTTAGTATCGTCTTGTAGAATAGCTCTATTCATCATGCACATTACTCCACATGAATCTTGCACCAATCCTCTTCTATTTACTCATAGAAATACTTGTTGAATTCGATTATCTTTAACCCCGCTATCCCTATTTCTTGACCTAATTTTTTGCTCTAGCTCATGATTCCTTGTAGCCAGGGGTGGGCTTGACGTTCCTAGCCTTATTGTCTCACTCTTCTCTAATTACATTCTCTTTCCTTATTGAAATCTATATTAAAAGAGACACATACATACATGGCTTGGGAGGGACCTTACAATGCTGTGATACCAATTGTAAGGTTTCTTCCTTCAAAAATAGGAGAAACACTTAAGATAGTCCACTAAGTGTTATCTTGGAAAAATTTTCCTATTCATCGACACCTTGACCCTGTAGAGATTCAAGGATACGATTCATAGGTATGACCTAACTCTATCCCGCAGGGGGAGCGTGATTTTCTAAACATCAAATCACCCATAGGGCAATTGATCATAAATTGGACAACTACTAGACTTGATTTCTAGAGAACGCTTTTTTCCTCATCTTATGCAAGGCACAGCCACTGGCCTATTCTTCTAGAATAGAGTTGCCCAAGAACCTAATTATCTAGCGTAGGGCTTTCACTTAATCTGTTGGAAAGCTACCCGACTAATCGGGTCCACTCGTCCATAGGATGGTGCCGTCGGGGCATTCCATACTCCCACTTTCCACCCTACTCACGCATCAATTTATTTTCTAATTAATCCTACCACACTGTTTGACATAAATAAACATATTCCTTAATTAAGGCCCTTTTCACAAAATAGCCCTTTTACACAATGCAATCATGCCATAGACAAGATATATTTATATAAAAAGTGTATACATGAGTCAATTCCATATAAGCCAAACTGGCTCTCTTATTCTTTTCCTTTATTCTGCAGATGATCTAGAATTCGGCCTTCCAGCCTCTACATGCTAGGCAAAACCCTACGGGACCATACACCTCAGCTGGCGAGGACTCAAGCCGGCCTGTCGCCCTCTCAGGCTCCATCGCTCGATCCTCCCACCCCTCAGAGGGATGTCTGCACACTAGGGTGGGCTTATTTACCGCACTAGCCTGGGCCCTCAGAACTAGGCAGCCTCATAATCTCTCGCCTCAATCGGCGATCCTTATTCTCCCAATGGTATGAGGGATACCTTGGGTCATTCTCGGGCTTTGCTAACGACGCCGCCCGGCTACAGAAGCATGGAACGGAGTTAGCGTTGAAGCCAAAAAAAAATCTTGAATTCTAAAGATAACAACTTCAATGCAATTTATTAAATATAGCATTCACAATTTGTGAAGATAACAATTTCAACGCAATTTATCGAATACAGCATCACATAATTCGTAACTTCATACAATTTTTATGTCGTCATTTTAAAAGGGAAAGATACCATTTATTAACACTAATTTAAGAAAAATCTCTTCTTTTAAAAATTAACCAAGCTAACCTGGCCACCATTTCCTTGAGGAGCTTGAAAAGGGAGGGCTGGAGCCGCATTGGGAGCATCTTCTCTAATCTCGTTATTGCGCGCTCCTCTTGAGGTAATATTTTGACGTCTCCAAGAAGAGGCCATCTTAGGCGTCGCCTTGTAGAACTCGCTTTTGCGATCAAAACGCTTCAGTCGGATCTGAATTGTGAGTTCGTTTGCTCACCGTATGAGCAAAAGAGTATGACGCACGAACCCTTTCTTAAGGCAAAAAACCCTTATTAAAGTCTACGCAAATGGGGGGGGGGATTGTGAGATGTCCTTAAGGGTAAAAACGTGGAGGAGGGCTGAGAGGACTGCAGTAAGTCTATTCACACGTGGGGGGGGGGAAGAAGAGTTAAGGACACTGCCTCCTAGCAAGAGGGGAATGGAGGAAAATTGGCCTATCTGAAAAGAGGCAAATGAGGGGGTGTGAGAGAGGTGGCTGCAAGGGGCGGCTGTACTACAGCAAGTATAGTAAGTACACTGCACAGGGACAGATGGCGGTATGGCCGACAGTACAACAGGGCATACGCTGCACAAAAATGCGTGCTGCCTGTGGAACACCCCGGGGGTTTATATAGCTGAGGGGTATGGGTACGGGCGCTGCACAAAGCAAGGACGAAAGGACGGTGTACCTTCAAAGGCTATGGATCAGTGGCCTGTATGGGTCTAGGCGAAAGGTACGGTGTCGGTTGTCCAGGAAAAGAGTGGTACGCATGTGCCTTATCTGGTCTGGGGCAGCATGGGTGTCCACGTAGGGGTATGTGGGGACTATACAGTGGGCGGTTGTCCTTTGGTTCTTGGGCGGCCATGGTACGGGCACCCTAGTAAGTGTGTACGGACCAAATTTTTGGGACAGGGTACCCAAATTTGGGACGCCCATCTCGATTTGCGTGCCGGACCGCCCCAGGGGCGAATTTTTTTTTTTTGTCCGGGAGGTTCTCCTGGTCGTAGGGGTTCAGACCGTTTGTCAATCGGACGCTCGGTCGTGCATTTATTAAGGTTTAAAGGTCGTCGTTTTTTAACTAAAATGACTAAAATTTGCGTATAGGCTTGATCCGGTGTCTGTTTTGGATACTGTAAAATCCTATATTAGGGTAAAATCGCCCGCAGATTCCAAATTTGGGCTCAGAATTTGAAGATTCTAAGTAGAAATGACTCAAATAATAAAATCATTGATTTTTATACCATAAAAACTCATAATAACATGGACATTTCTTTATTAGTGAAGATGGGTATGTTACATCCTTCCCCCCTTAAAGAAATCGTGATGTCCTCATCTCGTCATGAATTGGGGATAATCCTTTAAGAGTGTAGCTTCATCTTCCCAAGTTGCATCCTCTTTAGGGTAATCTTTCCACTGTACTAGATGTTCTACAAGAGTTCTATTTCGGAGTTGCCTTTCCCTAGAATCTATGATACTACTGGGCTGTAATTCAAGGACTCCTTGAGTAGGGATTACAACTTGTTCATCATCAAGAATATGATCGAGACTGGGGACATATGGTTTTAACAAACTTACATGAAATACATTATGGACTTTGATATGGGCTGGGAGTTGGAGTTTATAGGCACTTTTACCTAGACACTTGATAACTGTATAAGGACCACAATACCTAGGGCTGAGCTTCTTATATTTCCCAAGTGATAGAGAACTTCGTTTGGGTCACACTCGTAGAAGAACTTTGTCTCCTTCCTTGAAGATCCTTTCAGACCTCTTGTTGTCAGCATAAAGCTTTTGTCGATCTTGGGCAGCTTTCTTTGAGCATTTTCGTGGATGCCTCAACTCTTATTATTGGATCAGAGAAATTTAAAGGAGACAGGCATTCTTGCCCATAGAGTGCTTTGAATGGTGACATTCCTATGCTTTGATGATAAGACGCATTGTAGGCAAATTCTACCAGAGGAAGGTATTGAATCCACCTTCTTGGTTCCCGTCCACAGTATGCTTTGAGAATGTCTTCAATTACTTGATTGACTCTCTCAGTCTGGCCATCGGTCTCTAGATGATAAGCTGTGCTAAAGCAAAGTTGAGTTCCCAGGGCTTGAAATAAGGATTGCCAGAATTTTGAAGTGAAGTCAAAATCTCGGTCACTTACTATCCTTTTTGGGAGACCATGAAGTTTGAGGACTTCCTTGATGAATACTCGAGCAACATCAGAAGCTTTGAAGGTCTTCTTCGCTGATATAAGGTGAGCTACTTTGGTAAGTAAGTCCACTACTACCAGAATGGAGTCATATCCTCCTTGAACAGTGGGAAGACTTGTGACAAAATCCATACTAATGCACTCCCACTTCATTTGGGGAATATCTAAGGGTTGAAGTTTTCCAGGCATCTTGACTCTTTTAGCTTTGATCCTTTGGCATGAGAGACATTGCTTCAAGTACCGAAGGACATCATTTTTTAAGCCTACCCAATGAAAGCTCCTTCTTACGGCATTTAATGTTTTTGCATAGCCTGGGTGTCCTGCAGTAGGGCTATCATGAGCTTCATGGAGGATTAGTTTCTTTAAAGCAGGATCCTTAGGGATACATAGCATGTGATTGAAGTAGAGGCTTCCTTCATGAGTGGAGTATCCCTTGATTAGATTCTTCTCTTTCTCTGAATGTCCCCCTTCTTCTACTAACTTTATCATCCTCTGATAATCTGGATCATGAGATGAGACTTCTTCCACCTTGACCAGTATGGGATTATTTGGCATTGAAATTGCACTCAAGAAAGATTTGCGGCTAAGTGCATCTGCTACCACATTATCTTTCCCAGGACGGAATTTGATGTCGAAGTTATATTCTTGTAAAATTTCAATCCATCTCCTTTGCCGCATGTTGAGGTTAGGCTGGGTGAAGATCCACTTTAGACTTTTGTGGTCAGTTACAAGCTGGAACTTGGCCCCTAAGAGATAATGTCTCCATAATTTGTGGAAGGGGGGAACCTTACAAGTGGTATCAGAGCCGATCTTAGTTCCTAGGATTTGTTTTTCAAAGGTTAACGGTCAAGGGATTAAAACAAGTGATTGTTTATCATATGAGGACAAATCAATCATCTCTACTAGCCATAGAAGTTGTTTGAATATCCTCACATGTTGAGACAATCATCCTATGAAATTGTTCTTGTATCTTGGGGGTGTACACGCAAGATATTTGTACAATAAATTTGAGAAATTAGATTGGGGAGAAAACCTTTTGTGAGAAAAAACATAGGGTGATCAAATTAAGAAACTAGTGAGAGAGTGAATGACTAGAAGGATAGACCGAAACTTATTTAGAGAAATTTTCAGGATATATCTCCTTAACTTGCATATTATAAATTATTAAGATTATAACTCCATTAAGGTTTGAATAGTTGACGTGTGAATACCATCCATTGGATGCTTTATACTAGGACAATCATCCAAGATCTTGAACCCATCTCAGACAAACATGGGTCTCAGATGTGTAATTCCTAGAGGATCATGCTCTTAGATGTGTTAATCCCAAGATACTAGATGTGTAATTTTCACAAAACTAATAATCTCAGATGTGTCAATCCTGATAATCTTTGGATGTGTCAATCCCAAGGCACCAGATGTGTAATTCTAAAAAAAATGAAGATCTCAGATGTATTAATCTTGACTGCCTTCAAATGTGGTGCTATGATAAGTATTTGATAGTTTTGAACTTTTAATGGATACAATGAAAGAAGCAAGCTCACCCTTGCTCGCGTCTAAAAATCGTAAGATATGCCAAATTAGTTGGAAGCATTGTTGTCAATCTAACCATTGGAGCTAGAAAGTTAGAAACATTGTTGTCAATCTAACCACACTGGAGCTAGAATCAGTTATGAGATGCCATGAAAGTACACCTTCGTGAAAGGTTTTGTCCTCTAGGATTTCGAGAGGATAAAATGAACGAATTTTTGGAGCTAACCCAAGAAGGAAAGACCCTAAAAGAATACCACCAAACTTTTGTTAAACTTCTCCGATTTACTCCAGAGATGAATGAGGTAACTCTTCTCCATCGATTCATTTGGAAGCTTAATCTACCTTTGAATAACCTCATCAAGAATGTGAAAACATCCTCTATTTCAGAAGCTATAATTATAACTAGAGACTATGATAAAGTTTTTTTTAATATAGAAAGTGTCGAGAAGGACATGAGTCCTTCCATGTTAATCAAGAAGTGATCTCCTAATTCAAGAGGAATGTCAAGCCCACCCCTGGCTACAAGGAATCATGAGCTAGAGCAAAAATTAGGTCAAGAAATAGGGATAGCAGGGTTAAAGATAATCGAATTCAACAAGTATTTCTATGAGTAAATAGGGATAGCAGGGTTAAAGATAACCGAATTCAACAAGTATTTCTATGAGTAAATAGGGATAGCAGGGTTAAAGATAACCGAATTCAACAAGTATTTCTATGAGTAAATAGAAGAGGATTGGTGCAAGATTCATGTGAAGTAATGTGCATGATGAATAGAGGTATTCTACAAGACAATACTAAGATTATGAAATTGCTATCATAGGATAGATTGCGTAAAGAATTGATTTCCTTACGTTTTTCCATGATAATTTGTTAAGTACCATCTTACATGGGGGTATAGAATAAGGAATTCGAAGGTCCATACCATA
The DNA here is from genome assembly GCF_041138505.1 of Cibotium barometz. Taxonomy (NCBI): domain Eukaryota; kingdom Viridiplantae; phylum Streptophyta; class Polypodiopsida; order Cyatheales; family Cibotiaceae; genus Cibotium; species Cibotium barometz. Next base: position 64,227,472 of record NC_141050.1, on the reverse strand, counting down.
TGAGATGTATATGGATACATGAAATTAGGATAATAAGGACAATTAACTTTAGAATAATAAAGATGTTTTGGAGGCACAACAAAACGAGCCAAGCACATGAAATAAATGAATCTTTAAGAACAATATTTAGATAAAACAGGATTTTTACCTAGTGTGGGGACACCACTTTGAAAGAGACACGAGGATTTACTTAGATACTACCCCACCTCGCGAGATGAGTACATCTCGAATCTTTTAAGTGGGGGAGATTGTAAGGTCCCTCCCAAGCCATGTATGTATGTGTCTCTTTTAATATAGATTTCAATAAGGAAAGAGAGTGTATTTAGAGAAGAGTGAGACAATAAGGCTAGAAACATTAGGAAAGTGTTAGAATAAAAATATTAGCTCCAAAAATCCTAAAAGAAGTAAGAACATAAGAATAGTTCTATTAAGAGATAAGTATCCCCAAAAATAGAATTTTGAATTTAGGTGATAAGAGGTCATATTTAGAGTACTTTTACACATTAAGAGTCCATGCATACTAAAAATGTGAAAAAAATAACGCGTTTCTAAAGATGGCGCATTTCTAAAGATGGCATGTTTGTGGCTATATACAGACGTTTTTGCCTATTCTGCCATCGTTGGCTTGTAGACTAGATGCCTTCCCATTTTTTTGACTAGTTATATGACCATATTCTGAGTTTTTATCAGAGATTTATGGCCGAAACAATTTGCTGTTTCTGTCAGGGTCTCTACACAGAGAAAACTATGAGAAGGCAACAAGTAGCCTCAAGGTAATCCTAGAGTTTGATATGTATATATCCCTTTATTCTTATCTAATATCTTAGAAAAGAAGCTTAGATTGCTATGGTCTTTCGAAGGAAGAGACCCAAAACTCCGTAGCTTTTCTTCTAGAGAAAGAATAGTATGCCGTAGCCCTGTAAGAGAAGGTTATTTTGCCATAGATCTTAGAAAGAGAGAAGAGTCACAGTATAAGTAAGAGGAGATAAAGCTTGGGGATGATTGGATGATTTCAATCGTAAGAAACAGTATTAGAAGACTCTATGTTCTAAAGCTCTTGTTAACGAGCAAAGGCAACGATAAACGAGCAAAGGCAACGACAAATTTCTATAAGGTATATACATATTTTGTTTTTCAATTATATATCATTCTTAGGGGTTGAGGTATGGCCCCGGCTTCTCTATTAATTGTTAATAGTGATCTATTTGATTGATTTACTCTATTTAAAGTTTGTATTCTTTTAAGCAACAGCATATGCCTTAATAAAGAATGTCTTATCGCAATCTCAAGTTGAAATGCTAAAATCTTTGTGAAAAGGATTGTTTTCTTAAAGAAGGTGACATGGATCCTAGTCCTATGGTTTAGTGAGTAAATGGATTGTTATCTTGGTTAAATTAAGGTAGAGGTACAACTTCTCCCTGCCTTGACGCTGCCCCGTTCTTGTGCTTGTGTGGCCGGATGGCGGAGACGTTAGTAAGGCCCAGAGTTGGCCCATGGTATCCCTCATACCATTGGGAGAATGAGGTTCGCCAATTGAGGCAAGTGATTGTGATGCTGCCTAGTTCTGAGGGCCCACGCTAGTGCGGTGAATTAGCCCACCCTAGTGCGCAGACATCCCTCTGAGGGGCGGGAGGATCGAGCGATGGAGCCTGAGAGGGCGACAGGCCGGCTTGAGTCCTCTCGCCAGCGACCGACGATGAGGTGTATGGTCTCGTTCGGGGACATCTGATAAAATTAGAATGATATAGAGAAGATTAGCATGGCCCCTGCCCAATGGATGGCATTCACACATCAACTATTCAAATCTTAATGGAGTTATAATCTTAATAATTTATAATATGCAAGTTAATGAGATATATCTTGAAAATATCTCTAAACAAGTTTCGGTCTATCCTTCTAGTCATTCAGTCTCTCACTAGTTTCTTACAAGTGGTATCACTTACAAGTGGTTCAGAGCCGATCTTAGTTCCTAGGAATTGATTTTCAAAGGTTAACTGTCAAGGGATTAAGACAAGTGATTATGAGAATGAATCAATCATCTCTACTGGCCATAGAAGTGATTTGAATATCCTCACGTGTTGAGACAATCATCCTATGAAATTGTGCTTATATCTTGGGGGTGCACACGCAAGATAGTTGTACAATAAATTTGAGAAATAAGATTGGGGAGAAAATATTTTATGAGGAAAAACATAGGGTGATCAAATTAAGAAACTAGTGAGAGACTGAATAACTAGAAGGATAGAACGAAACTTGTTCAGAGAAATTTTCAAGATATATCTCATTAACTTGTATATTATAAATTATTAAGATTAGAACTCCATTAAGATTTGAATAGTTGATGTGTGAATGCCATCCATTGGATGCTTTACACTAGGACGATCATCCAAGATCTTGAATCCATCTCAGACAAACATGGGTCTAACTTCGGATGTGTAATTCCCAGAGGATCATGCTCTTAGATGTGTCAATCCCAAGGCACTAGATGTGTAATTCTCAAAAAAATGAAGATCTCAGATGTATTAATCTTGACTGCCTTCAAATGTGGTGCTAAAGTAAGTATTTGATAGTTTTGAACTTTTACTGGATACAATGAAAGAAGTAGCTCACCCTTGCTCGCATCTAAAAATCGTAAGAAATGGCAAATTAGTTGGAAGCATTGTTGTCAATCTAACCACCACTGGAGCTAGAATCAGTTATGAGATGCCATGAAATTACACCTTCGTGAATGGTTTTGTCCTGCAGGATTTCGAGAGGATAAAATGAACGAATTTTTGGAGCTAACCCAAGAAGGAAAGACCCTAAAAGAATACCACCAAACTTTTAAACTTCTCCGATTTACTCTAGAGATGGATGAGGTAACTCTTCTCCATCGATTCATTTGGAAGCTTAATCTACCTTTGAATAACCTCATCAAGAATATAAAACCATCCTCTATTTCAGAAGCCATAATTATAGCCAGAGATTGTGATAAAGTTTTTATATATAGAGAAGCAAATGAGTCCTTCCATGTTAATCAAGAAGAGGTCTCCTAATTCAAGAAGAACGTCAAGCCCACCCCTGGCTACAAGGAATCATGAGCTAGAGCAAAAAATTAGGTCAAGAAATAGGGATAGCGGGGTTAAAGATAATCGAATTCAACAAGTATTTCTATGAGTAAATAGAAGAGGATTGGTACAAGATTCATGTGGAGTAATGTGCATGATGAATAGAGCTATTCTACAAGACGATACTAAGATTATGAAATTGCTATCATAGGTTAGATTGCATAAAGGATTGATTTCCTTACGTTTTTCCATGATAATTTGTTAAGTACCATCTTACATGGGGGTATAGAATAAGGAATTCGAAGGTCCATACCATATGAGATGTATATGGATACATGAAATTAGGATAATAAGGACAATTAACTTTAGAATAATAAAGATGTTTTGGAGGCACAACAAAACGAGCCAAGCACATGAAATAAATGAATCTTTAAGAACAATATTTAGATAAAACAGGATTTTTACCTAGTGTGGGGACACCACTTTGAAAGAGACACGAGGATTTACTTAGATACTACCCCACCTCGCGAGATGAGTACATCTCGAATCTTTTAAGTGGGGGAGATTGTAAGGTCCCTCCCAAGCCATGTATGTATGTGTCTCTTTTAATATAGATTTCAATAAGGAAAGAGAGTGTATTTAGAGAAGAGTGAGACAATAAGGCTAGAAACATTAGGAAAGTGTTAGAATAAAAATATTAGCTCTAAAAATCCTAAAAGAAGTAAGAACATAAGAATAGTTCTATTAAGAGATAAGTATCCCCAAAAATAGATTTTTGAATTTAGGTGATAAGAGGTCATATTTAGAGTACTTTTACACATTTAGAGTCCATGCATACTAAAAATGTGAAAAAATAACGCGTTTCTAAAGATGGCGTGTTTGTGGCTATATACAGACGTTTTTGCCTATTCTGCCAACGTTGGCTTGTAGACTAGATGCCTTCCCGTTTTTTTGACTGGTTATATGACCATATTCTGAGTTTTTATCAGAGATTTATGGCCGAAACAATTTGCTGTTTCTATCAGGGTCTCTACACAGAGAAAACTGTGAGAAGGCAGCAAGTAGCCTCAAGGTAATCCTAGAGTTTGATATGTATATATCCCTTTATTCTTATCTAATATCTTAGAAAAGAAGCTTAGATTGCTATGGTCTTTCGAAGGAAGAGACCCAAAACTCCGTAGCTTTTCTTCTAGAGAAAGAATAGTATGCCGTAGCCCTGTAAGAGAAGGTTATTTTGCCATAGATCTTAGAAAGAGAGAAGAGTCACAGTATAAGTAAGAGGAGATAAAGCTTGGGGATGATTGGATGATTTCAATCGTAAGAGAAGCTATTAGAAGACTCTATGTTCTAAAGCTCTTGTTAACGAGTAAAGGCAACGATAAACGAGCAAAGGCAACGACAAATTTCTATAAGGTATATACATATTTTGTTTTTCAATTATATATCATTCTTAGGGGTTGAGGTATGGCCCCGGCTTCTCTATTAATTGTTAATAGTGATCTATTTGATTGATTTACTCTATTTAAAGTTTGTATTCTTTTAAGCAATATCATATGCCTTAATAAAGAATGTCTTATCGCAATCTCAAGTTGAAATGCTAAAATCTTTGTGAAAAGGATTGTTAATAGTGATCTATTTGATTGATTTACTCTATTTAAAGTTTGTATTCTTTTAAGCAATATCATATGCCTTAATAAAGAATGTCTTATCGCAATCTCAAGTTGAAATGCTAAAATCTTTGTGAAAAGGATTGTTTTCTTAAAGAAGGTGACATGGATCCTAGTCCTATGGTTTAGTGAGTAAATGGATTGTTATCTTGGTTAAATTAAGGTACAGGTACAACTTCTCCCTGCCTTGACGGTGCCCCGTTCTTGTGCATGTGTAGCCGGATGGCGGAGACGTTAGTAAGGCCCGGAGTTGGCCCATGGTATCCCTCATACCATTGGGAGAATGAGGTTCGTCGATTGAGGCAAGTGATTGTGATGCTGCCTAGTTCTAAGGGCCCATGCTAGTGCGGTGAATTAGCCCACCCTAGTGCGCAGACATCCCTCTGAGGGGCGGGAGGATCGAGCGATGGAGCCTGAGAGGGCAACAGGCCCCGGCTTGAGTCCTCTTGCCAGCGATCGATGATGAGGTGTATGGTCCCGTTCGGGGACATCTGATAAAATTGGAATGATATAGAGAAGATTAGCATGGCCCCTGCCCAATGGAAGGCATTCACACATCAACTATTCAAATCTTAATGGAGTTATAATCTTAATAATTTATAATATGCAAGTTAATGAGATATATCCTGAAAATTTCTCTAAACAAGTTTCGGTCTATCCTTCTAGTCATTCAGTCTCTCACTAGTTTCTTACAAGCGGTATCAGAGCCGATCTTAGTTCCTAGGAATTGATTTTCAAAGGTTAACTGTCAAGGGATTAAGACAAGTGATTGTTTATTATATGAGGATGAATCAATCATCTCTACTGGCCATAGAAGTGATTTGAATATCCTCACGTGTTGAGACAATCATCCTATGAAATTGTGCTTATATCTTCTGGGTGCACACGCAAGATATTTGTACAATAAATTTGAGAAATAAGATTGGGGAGAAAATATTTTGTGAGGAAAAACATAGGGTGATCAAATTAAGAAACTAGTGAGAAACTGAATAACTAGAAGGATAGACCGAAACTTGTTTAGAGAAATTTTCAAGATATATCTCATTAACTTGTATATTATAAATTATTAAGATTATAACTCCATTAAGATTTGAATAGTTGATGTGTGAATGCCATCCATTGGATGCTTTACACTAGGACGATCATCCAAGATCTTGAATCCATCTCAGACAAACATGGGTCTAACTTCGGATGTGTAATTCCTAGAGGATCATACTCTTAGATGTGTCAATCCCAAGGCACTAGATGTGTAATTCTCAAAAAAAATGAAGATCTCAGATGTATTAATCTTGACTGCCTTCAAATGTGGTGCTAAAATAAGTATTTGATAGTTTTGAACTCAGGGAACCATAGATATGGATTTTGTAGAGGCACATGTCTCAACAGAAGATGCAGAGAAGTTTGAGGGTGGAGGGCCAGAGCCTGAGCTCAGGCTAAAAGGCAAAGATTGATTGGAGGTCAATATGGAGGGAAGGAGGCTGGTCAGATGCTTCAAGATACCTTGCTTCTTGATACACCTCAGGAACCATTAGGTGGCTTTTGACTTTCGAGTTGCACAAGCTAATTGGATTTTGCAGCCATATGTGGTGGCAAATCAGGTTAGGGCTGCCAAGGTTCCAATAAAGGAAGTGGTAGATGCCCAAGTGGAAACATGGCAGTTTGTGGCACAAGTGGAATCCTTTCATAACAAGACTACAATTTTCTTTTTTACTAGACGAATTCCATTCTTCACGATAGGATTACAGGCTGGATACAATGAAAGAAGTAGCTCACCCTTGCTCGCATCTAAAAATCGTAAGAAATGCCAAATTAGTTGGAAGCATTGTTGTCAATCTAACCACCACTGGAGAGCTAGCATCAGTTATGAGATGCCATGAAATTACACCTTCGTGAAAGGTTTTGTCCTCCAGGATTTCGAGAGGATAAAATGAACGAATTTTTGGAGCTAACCCAAGAAGGAAAGACCCTAAAGAAATACCACCAAACTTTTAAACTTCTCCGATTTACTCTAGAGATGGATGAGGTAACTCTTCTCCATCGATTCATTTGGAAGCTTAATCTACCTTTGAATAACCTCATCAAGAATATAAAACCATCCTCTATTTCAGAAGCCATAATTATAGCCAGAGATTGTGATAAAGTTTTTATATATAGAGAAGCAAATGAGTCCTTCCATGTTAATCAAGAAGAGGTCTCCTAATTCAAGAAGAACGTCAAGCCCACCCCTGGCTACAAGGAATCATGAGCTAGAGCAAAAAATTAGGTAAAGAAATAGGGATAGCGGGGTTAAAGATAATCGAATTCAACAAGTATTTCTATGAGTAAATAGAAGAGGATTGGTACAAGATTCATGTGAAGTAATGTGCATGATGAATAGAGCTATTCTACAAGACGATACTAAGATTATGAAATTGCTATCATATTGCATAAAGGATTGATTTCCTTACGTTTTTCCATGATAATTTTTTAAGTACCATATTACATGGGGGTATAGAATAAGGAATTGGAAGGTTCATAGCATATGAGAGGTATATGGATGCATGAACTTAGGATAATAAGGCCAATTAACTTTAGATTAATAGACCTTTTGGAGGCAAAACAAAATGAGCCAAACACAGGAAATAAGAGACTCAGAACAATGTTTAGATAAAAGAAGATTTCTACTTGTTGGGGACACCACTTTGAAAGAGACAGGAGGATTTACTTAGATACTACCCTAGCTCGCGAGATGAGGACATCTCGAATCTTTTAAGTGGGGGAGATTATAAGGTCCCTCCCAAGCCATGTATGTATGTGTCTCTTTTAATATAGATTTCAATAAGGAAAGAGAGTGTAATTAGAGAAGAGTGAGACAATAAGGCTAAAAACATTAAAAAAGTGTTAGAATAAAAATATTAGCTCCAAAAGTCCTAAAAGAAATAAGAACATAAGAATAGTTCTATTAAAAGAGATAAGTATCCCCAAAAATAGAATTTCGAATTTAGGTGATAAGAGGTCATATTTAGAGTACTTTTACACATTTAGAGTCCATGCATACTAAAAATGTGAAAAAACAATGCGTTTCTAATGGTGCGTTTGTGGCTATATAGAGATGTTTTTGCCTATTCTGCCCGCGCTGGCTTGTAGACTAGATGCCTTCCTGTTTTTTTGACTTGTTATATGACTATATTCTGAGTTTTGATCAGAGAGTTATGGCCGAAACAATTTGTTGTTTCTGTCAGGGTCTCTACACAAAGAAAACTGTGAGAAGGCAGCAAGTAGTCTCAAGGTAATCCTAGAGCTTGAGATGCATATATCTCTTCATTCTTATCTAATATCTCAGGAAAAAAAATCTATGGAGTTTTGGTCTCTTTCTCTGAAGGACCATAGCAAGTCTTGTAAGGTTCCCCCCTTTCCAAAATGGGAAAAACACTTAAGATAGTCCACTAAGTCTTATCTTAGAGAAAATTTCCTACTCATCGACACCTTGACCATACAGAGATTCAAGGATACGATTCATGGGTAAGACCCAATTCTATTCTGCAGGGGGAGCGTGGTCTTTAAAAAATCAAATCACCCATAGGGTAATTGATCATAATTTGGGCAACTACTAGTCTTGATTCCTAGAGATAACGCTTTTTTCCTCATCCATGCAAGGCACAGCCACTGGCCTAGTCGTGTAGAATAGAATTGCTCGAGAACCTATTTATCTAACGTAGGGCTTTCACTTAATATGTTGGAAAGCTACCCGACTAATCGGGTCCACCCGTCCATAGGATGGTGCCGTCGGGGCATTCCATCCTCCCACTTTCCACCCTACTCACGCGTCAATTTGTTTTCTAATTAATCCTACCAAACTGTTTGACATAAATAAACAAGTTCTTTAATTAAGGTCCTTTTCACAAGGTTTGTTAAAACAGCCTTTTTACACAATACAATAATGCCAAGACAAGATTTATAACAAAAAAGTTTATACACGAATCAATTTCATACAAGCCAAACCGGCTCTCTTATTCTTTTCTTTTATACCGCCGATGATCTAGCCGGCCTGTCGCCCTCTCAGGCTCCATCGCTCGATCCTCCCGCCCCTCAGAGGGATGTTTGCGCACTAGGGTGGGCTAATTCACCGCACTAGCCTGGGCCCTCACAACTAGGCAGCATCACAATCACTCGCCTCAATAGGCGAACCTCATTCTCCCAATGGTATGAGGGATACCATGGGCTACGGGCCTTACTAACGTCTCCGCCGTCCGGCTACACAAGCACAAGAACGGGACAACGTCAAGGCAAGGAGAAGTTGTACCTATACCTTAATTTAACCAAGATAATAATCCATTTACTCAACTAAACCATAGGACTAGAATCCATGTGACCTTCTTAAGAAAACAATCCTTTTCACAAAGATTTTTGCATTTCAACTTGAGATTGCGATAAGACATTCTTTATTAAGGCATATGCTGTTGTTTAAAAGAATACAAACTTTAAATAGTAAATCAATCAAATAAATCACTATTAACAATTAAAAGAGAAGCCGGGGCCATACCTCAACCCCTAAGAATGATATATAATTGAAAAACAAAATATGTATATACCTTATAGAAATTTATCGTTTATCGTTGCCTTTGCTCGTTAACAAGAGCTTTAGAACTTGACATAAGAGAATGGAGTCTTCTAATACCTTGTCTTACGATTGAAATCATCCAATTATCCCCAAGCTTTATCTCCTCTTACTCATACTGTGACTCTTCTCTCTTTCTAAGGTCTATGGCCAAATAGCCTTCTCTTACAGGACTACGGCATACTATTCTTTCTCTAAAAGAAAAGCTATGGAGTTTTGGTCTCTTTCTCCGAACCATAGCAATCTAAGCTTCTTTTCTGAGATATTAGATAAGAATGAAGGGATATATGCATCTCAAGCTCTAGGATTACCTTGAGACTACTTGCTCCCTTCTCATAGTTTTCTCTGTGTAGAGACCCTGACAAAAACAGCAAATTGTTTCGGCCATAACTCTCTGATAAAAACTCAGAATATGGTCATATAGCCAGTCAAAAGAACAGGAAGGCATCTGTTCTAATACCGAGCCTGAGAAGAATAGGCAAAAACGTCTGTATATAGCTACAAACGCACCATCTTTAGAAACGCGTTGGTTTTCCACATTTTTAGTCTGCATGGACTCTAAATGTGTAAAAGTACTCTAAATATGACCTCTTATCACCTAAATTCGAAATTCTATTTTTGGGGATACTTATCTCTTAATAGAACTATTCTTATGTTCTTATTTCTTTTAGGACTTTTGGAGCTAATATTTTTATTCTAACACTTTTCTAATGTTTCTAGCCTTATTGTCTCACTCTTCTCTAATTGCACTCTCTTTCCTTATTGAAATCTATATTTAAAGAGACACATACATACATGGCTTGGGAGGGACCTTACAATCTCCCCCACTTAAAAGATTCGAGATGTCCTCATCTCGTGAGCTAGGGTAGTATCTAAGTACATCCTCCTGTCTCTTTCAAAGTGGTGTCCCCACTAGGTAGAAATCTTCTTTTATCTAAACATTGTTCCGAGTCCCTTATTTCCTGTGTTTGGCTCGTTTTGTTTTGCCTCCAAAAGGTCTATTATTCTAAAGTTAATTGGCCTTATTATCCTAAGTTCATGCATCCATATACCTCTCATATGCTATGAACCTTCCAATTCCTTATTCTATACCCCCATGTAATATAGTACTTAACAAATTGTCATGGAAAAACGTAAGGGAATCAATCCTTTATGCAATCTAACCTATGATAGCAATTTCATAATCTTAGTATCGTCTTGTAGAATAGCTCTATTCATCATGCACATTACTCCACATGAATCTTTCACCAATCCTCTTCTATTTACTCATAGAAATACTTGTTGAATTCGATTATCTTTAACCCCGCTATCCCTATTTCTTGACCTAATTTTTTGCTCTAGCTCATGATTCCTTGTAGCCAGGGGTGGGCTTGACGTTCCTCTTGAATTAGGAGACCTCTTCTTGATTAACATGGAAGGACTCATGTCCTTCTCGACACTTTCTATATATAAAAACTTTATCGCAGTCTCTGGCTATAATTATGGCTTCTGAAATAGAGGATGGTTTTACATTCTTGATTAACATGGAAGGACTCATGTCCTTCTCGACACTTTCTATATATAAAAACTTTATCACAGTCTCTGGCTATAATTATGGCTTCTGAAATAGAGGATGGTTTTACATTCTTGATGAGGCTATTCAAAGGTAGATTAAGCTTCCAAATGAATACATGGAGAAGAGTTACCTCATCCATCTCTAGAGTAAATCGGAGAAGTTAACAAAAGTTGGTGGTATTCTTTTAGGGTCTTTCCTTCTTGGGTTAGCTCCAAAAATTCGTTCATTTTATCCTCTCAAAATCTTGGAGGACAAAACCTTTCACGAAGGTGTAATTTCATGGCATCTCATAACTGATTCTAGCTCCAGTGGTGGTTAGATTGACAACAATGCTTCCAACTAATTTGGCATTTCTTACAATTTTTAGACGCGAGCAAGGGTGAGCTGCTTCTTTCATTGTATCTAGTAAAAGTTCAAAACTATCAAATACTTATCATAGCACCACATTTGAAGGTAGTCAAGATTAATACATCAGAGATCTTCATTTTTTTGAGAATTACACATCTAGTATCTTGGGATTAACACATCTAAGAGCATGATCCTCTGGGAATTACAAATCCGAAGTTAGACCCATGTTTGTCTGAGATGGGTTCTAGATCTTGGATGATCGTCCTAGTGTAAAGCATCCAATGGATGGCATTCGCATGTCAACTCGTCAAATCTTAATGGAGTTATAACCTTAATAATTTATAATATACAAATTAATGAGATATCCTGAAAATTTCTCTAAACAAAGTTTCGGTCTATCCTTCTAGTCATTTAGTCTCTCACTAGCTTCTTAATTTGATCACCCTATGTTTTCCTCACAAAAGGTTTTCTCCCCAATCTTATTTCTCAAATTTATTGTACAAATATCTTGCGTGTGCACCCCCAAGATACAAGAACAATGTCATAGGATGATTGTCTCAACATGTGAGGATATTCATATCACTTCTATGGCCAGTAGAGATGATTGATTCGTCCTCATATGATAAACAATCTCTTGTTTTAGTCCCTTGACAGTTAACCTTTGAAAAACAAATCCTAGGAACTAAGATCGGCTCTGATACCACTTGTAAGGTTCCCCCCTTTCCAAAATGGGGGAAACACTTAAGATAGTCCACTAAGTCTTATCTTAGAGAAAATTTCCTACTCATCGACACCTTGACAATACAGAGATTCAAGGATACGATTCATGGGTAAGACCCAGTTCTATCCCACAGGGGGAGCGTGGTCTTCAAAAAATCAAATCACCCATAGGGTAATTGATCATAATTTCTAGTCTTGATTCCTAGAGACAATGCTTTTTTCCTCATCCATGCAAGGCACAGCCGCTGGCCTAGTCTTATAGAATAGAATTGCTCGAGAACCTATTTATCTAATGTAGGGCTTTCACTTAATATGTTGGAAAGCTACCCGACTAATCGGGTCCACCTGTCGGTAGGATGGTGCCGTCGGGGCATTCCATCCTCCCACTTTCTACCCTACTCACGCGTCAATTTGTTTTCTAATTAATCCTACCACATTGTTTGACATAAATGAACAAGTTCTTTAATTAAGGTCCTTTTCACAAGGTTTGTTAAAACAGCCTTTTTACACAATACAATAATGCCAAGACAAGATTTATAACAAAAAAGTTAATACATGAATCAATTTTATACAAGCAAAACCGGCTCTCTTATTCTTTTCCTTTATACCGCCGATGATCTAGAATTCGGCCTTCCAGCCTCTACATGCTGGAAGGCCGAATTCCAGCCTCTACATGCTGGGCAAAACCCTACGGGACCATACACCTCATCGTCGGCCGGCCGCTGTCGAGGACTCAAGCCGGCCTGTCGCCCTCTCAGGCTCCATCGCTCGATCCTCCCGCCCCTCATCAGAGGGATGTCTGTGCACTAGGGTGGGCTAATTCACCGCACTAGCCTGGGCCCTCAGAACTAGGCAGCATCACAATCACTCGCCTCAATAGGCGAACCTCATTCTCCCAATGGTATGAGGGATGCCATGGGCCAACTTCGGGCCTTACTAACGTCTCCGCCGTCTGGCTACACAAGCACAAGACCGGGACAGCGTCAAGGCAGGGAGAAGTTGTACCTGTATCTTAATTTAACCAAGATAATAATCCATTTACTCAACTAAACCATAGGACTAGAATCCATGTGACCTTCTTAAGAAAACAATCCTTTTCACAAAGATTTTCGCATTTCAACTTGAGATTGCGATAAGACATTCTTTATTAAGGCATATGCTGTTGTTTAAAAGAATACAAACTTTAAATAGTAAATCAATCAAATAAATCACTATTAACAATTAATAGAGAAGCCGGGGCCATACCTCAACCCCTAAGAATGATATATAATTGAAAAACAAAATATGTATATACCTTATAGAAATTTATCGTTTATCGTTGCCTTTGCTCGTTAACAAGAGATTTAGAACTTGACATAAGAGAATGGAGTCTTCTAATACCTTGTCTTACGATTGAAATCATCCAATTATCCCCAAGCTTTATCTCCTCTTACTCGTACTGTGACTCTTCTCTCTTTCTAAGGTCTATGGCAAAATAGTCTTCTCTTACAGGACTACGGCATACTATTCTTTCTCTAAAAGAAAAACTATGGAGTTTTGGTCTCTTCCTCCGAAGGACCATAGCAATCTAAGCTTCTTTTCTGAGATGTTAGATAAGAATGAAGGGATATATGCATCTCAAGTTATAGGATTACCTTGAGACTACTTGCTGCCTCCTCACAGTTTTCTCTGTGTAGAGACCCTGACAGAAACAACAAATTGTTCTGGCCATAACTCTCTGATAAAAACTCAGAATATGGTCATATAACCAGTCAAAAGAACGAAAATGCATCTAGTCTACAAGCTAGCACGGGCAAAATAGGCAAAAACGTTTGTATATAGCCACAAACGCACCATATTTAGAAACGCGTTGTTTTTTCACATTTTTAGTATGCATGGACTCTAAATGTGTAAAAGTACTCTAAATATAACCTCTTATCACCTAAATTTGAAATTCTATTTTTGGGGATACTTATCTCTTAATAGAACTATTCTTATGTTCTTATTTCTTTTAGGACTTTTGGAGCTAATATTTTTATTCTAACACTTTTCTAATGTTTCTAGCCTTATTGTCTCACTCTTCTCTAATTACACTCTCTTTCCTTATTGAAATCTATATTAAAAGAGACACATACATACATGGCTTGAGAGGGACCTTCTAATCGAGATGTAACATATCCATCTTCACTAATAAAGAAATGTCCATGTAATTATGAGTTTTTATGGTATAAAAATCAATGATTTTATTATTTGAGTCATTTCTACTTAGAATCTTTAAATTCTGAGCCCAAATTTGGAATCTTCACGCGATTATATAAGATTTTACAGCATCCAAAACGGACACTGGATCAAGCCTATACGCAAATTTCAGACATTTTAGTTAAAAAACGGCAACCTTTAAACCTTAATAAATGCACGATCGGGCGTCCGATTGACGAACGGTCTGAACCCCTACGACCATGAGAACCTCCTGGACAAAAAAAAATTTCGCCCCCCGGGGCGGTCCGGCATGCAAATCGAGGCGAGCATCCCAAATTTGGATACCCCGCCCCAAAAATTTAGTCCGTACACACTTACTAGGGTGCCCGTACGATGGCCGTCCAAGAACCAAAGGACGGCCGCCCACTGTATGGTCCCCACGTACGATGGCCGTCCAAGAACCAAAGGACGGCCGCCCATTGTATGGTCCCCACGTACCCCTACGTGGACACCCATGCTGCCCCAGACCAGATAAGGTACATGCGTACCACTCCTTTCCCGGACAACCGACACCTTCCCCTAGACCCATGCAGGCCACTGATCCATAGCCTTTGAAGGTACACCGTCCTTTCGTCCTTGCTTTGTGCAGCGTCCGTACCCATACCCCTCAGCTATATAAACCCCCGGGGTGTTCCACAGGCAGCACGCATTTCTGTGCAACATATGCCCTGTTGTATTGTCGTCCGTACCGTCATCTCTCCCTGTGCAGTGTACGTGCTGTACTTGCTGTACCTGCAGCCACCTCTCTCACACCCCCTCATTTGCCTCTTTTCAGATAGGCTAATTTTCCTCCATTCCCCTCTTGCTTAGGAGGCAGTGTCCTTAACTCTTCTCCCCCACACCCCGTGTGAATAGACTTAAAGCAGTCCTCTCAGCCCTCCTCCACGTTTTTACCCTTAAGGACATCTCACAATCCCCCCCCCCCATTTGTGTAGACTTTAATAAGGGTTTTTTGCCTTAAGAAAGGGTTCGTGCGTCATACTCTTTTGCTCATACGGTGAGCAAACGAACTCAGAATTCAGATCCGATTGAAGCGTTTCGATCGCAGCAGTGAGCTCTACAAGGTGACGCCTAAGATGGCCTCTTCTCAGAGACGTCAAAATATTACCTCAAGAGGAGCGCGCAATAACGAGATTAGGGAAGATGCTCCCACCAATGCGGCTCCAGCCCTCCCTTTTCAAGCTCCTCAAGGAAATGGTGGCTAGGTTAGCTTGGTTAATTTTTAAAAGAAGAGATTTTTCTTAAATTAGTGTTAATAAATGGTATCTTTCCCTTTTAAAATGACGACATAAAAATTGTATGAAGTTACGAATTATGTGATGCTGTATTCGATAAATTGCGTTGAAATTGTTATCTTCACGAATTGTGAATGCTATATTTAATAAATTGCATTGAAGTTGTTATCTTTAGAATTCAAGATTTTTTTTTTGGCTTCAACGCTAACTCCGTTCCGTGCTTGTGTAGCCGGGCGGCGTCGTTAGCAAAGCCCGAGAATGACCCAAGGTATCCCTCATACCATTGGGAGAATAAGGATCGCCGATTGAGGCAAGAGATTATGAGGCTGCCTAGTTCTGAGGGCCCAGGCTAGTGCGGTAAATAAGCCCACCCTAGTGTGCAGACATCCCTCTGAGGGGCGGGAGGATCGAGTGATGGAGCCTGAGAGGGCGACAGGCCGGCTTGAGTCCTCGCCAGATGAGGTGTATGGTCCCGTAGGGTTTTGCCCAGCATGTAGAGGCTGGAAGGCCGAATTCTAGATCATCTGCAGAATAAAGGAAAAGAATAAGAGAGCCAGTTTGGCTTATATGGAATTGACTCATGTATAAACTTTTTATATAAATATATCTTGTCTTTGGCATGATTGCATTGTGTAAAAAGGCTGTTTTAACAAACCTTGTGAAAAGGGCCTTAATTAAGGAATATGTTTATTTATGTCAAACAGTGTGGTAGGATTAATTAGAAAACAAATTGATGCGTGAGTAGGGTGGAAAGTGGGAGGATGGAATGCCCCGATGGCACCATCCTACGGACGGGTGGACCCGATTAGTCAGGTAGCTTTCCAACAGATTAAGTGAAAGCCCTACGCTAGATAATTAGGTTCTTGGGCAGCTCTATTCTAGAAGACTAGGCCAGCGGGGCTGTGCCTTGCATAAGATGAGGAAAAAAGCGTTGTCTCTAGAAATCAAGTCTAGTAGTTGCCCAATTTATGATCAATTGCCCTATGGGTGATTTGATGTTTAGAAAATCACGCTCCCCCTGCGGGATAGAGCTAGGTCATATCTATGAATCGTATCCTTGAATCTCTACAGGGTCAAGGTGTCGATGAATAGGAAAATTTTCCCAAGATAAGACTTAGTGGACTATCTTAAGTGTTTCTTCCATTTTAGAAGGGAGGAACCTTACAATTGGTATTAGAGCGAGTTTAGCTCCTAGGAATTGCCATTTAAGGACTGTTTTGTAATAAATGTTTTACTTGACATAATGCTAACTAGTAAAAATATCCTACTAAAACAAATAAGTTGAATTGATGTTTGAATGATTGTAGGAAGAGGAAGATGTCTACTCCAAGTTTCTAGTTTTCCAATGCATCTTCGAGACTGCTAGTCACTCCTCGAATTTCGAGTTCCGTGACACCATGGTGCAGATATTAGAGAAGATATCCCTCCCTCATTTCTCTCGTATTCAAAGAGGATGGGGTAGAGATTTCTGGAGTCGTGGGTCGAGATACTTCTTCATCCGAGCAGATCAAATTGGAATCTCACCACCACCGACCTTAAGCGGATTCGTTGGATTGAAAAGCTGAAGATGATCCGTTTATTTTGGTTCGTCGTCTGTACCAGGGCCGACACCTCTGTGACTATAGATGGGGTTCGCATACCTCAGGATTGCTGGGTGTATGACAAAGTGATGCAGGTCTTACCTGCTGATAGAGTACCTGTGTTGGGATCTACCCCAATCTAGAGTTTACTACCCTCACCATCAGTTTTGAGAGTCTTAGAAAATACAGCGGAACCCCCATATTTCACCTATGTGGACCGCTCTACCCTTATGTCATAGTCAAGCCTAGGAATTTCCCTTGATGTCAAATAAGACTAATTATATTAGTCTCAGATCTTTGTAATAAAACTTGTCCTTGTAAATATTTGGAAATAAAATAATTTCAATGTTTTACTCTCCAAAAATAAGCGTTGTGCAAATATGAATCTTGTAATCTTAAAATTGCTTTTATAATGATGGCCAGGACGACCACCCTCCACTTCCCAATACGCTTTACACCGATACCCAGGAGAAGAAGCTCCTGCTCAAGCAAATGCAACATCCCTCCTTTAAAGGAGAAGGTTCAAAGGTTGAGAAGGATGCTGAAGTCTGGATTGAGGCGATGGACGATTATTTCTCTGCTGCCGGTACTGGAGTAGCAAATCAGTCTATGCTCGCACGGTTTCGCCTCATCGGAGATGCTAAACTCTAGTGGAAACAGTGGTGCCGTGACAAGGAAGTCACTGAGCATTCTCAAACGTGGGAAGACATCAAGCAGGCAGTGAAGGAAAGATATCTTCCCCCATCCCATGAATCCATAAAGATGAATGAGTTTTTTAGTCTTAGGCAGTGCAGCTTAACTCTTGAGGACTACTATTCCAAATTTATCACCCTTCGGAAGTATGCCCCAGCTATGACTACTTCCTAGCAAGTGGCTCGTTTCTGCCAAGGGCTAAATGAACCCTTAGATTCCCGCCTTGAAGCAATGAGGCCAAGCACATTATAGGATGCTCTCATACGAGCAAAGCCCCTTGTGAAAGAAATGAAGGCTAACAAACCGAAGAATCAAAAGAGATCTTACCTGAGGCAAATCTTAAAGATCAACCCTACAAGAAACCTCAACAGAATTTCCCCTACTACAATAGAGGAGGGCGACAAGGCAACTCTTTTGTCCCCCGCTCGTATGCTGCTTCTTCCAGAGAAGGCCCTCTGTGTTTTGAGTGCAATGAGCTAGGACACTTTAGAGCCAACTGTCCCAAGATGGCAACATCATTTCCCCAAGGTAGCAGAGGAAATCAAGGCCGTGGAACCCCTATCCACCAAGGTGAAAGAGGCAGTGGCCATGGCAGAGGCCACGGAGGAGCAGTTGCTAGGACTGCCTGTGTTATAAGTGAAGAACCGACCTTGGAAACGGCTGAAGAAGAGCGCGCCACCGTCCATGCGGCAGTAGAACACCAAGGTCCGAATAAACAATTTGGTGTAATCCAAACCCCCGCCACTCATCACAGTAAGCCACTTCAGCTTTTGATTGATTGTGGCAGTACCCATTCATTTCTTTCTCCTAGGTGCTTGCAAAAATTAAATTTGAGTCAAAAAATAGCTAGAAGAATGATTGTAGAGTTAGCCAGTGGGAAAGAAGTAGTATCTCGCCACTCTATAGGAAACCTTGATTTTGAGCTGGGTAATGAGCAAACTCACTTTAGAGTCTTGCCATTAGGAATTTATGATGGAATCCTTGGGATGGATTGGTTAATTGCAAACAAAGCTAGCATTCATTGTAACCAGGGGAGTATTACTTTTGAAAATGAGCATGCTGCAACCGGAATCTTATTCTAGGAATTGATTGTGAAAAGTAGAGAATTAATTCAATCATAAAAACCATTGCTTGTAAGCTTCAACTAAATCAAATCAATTGAAAAATTAAAACACTTAAACAAAAATACTTAGCTCCAAAAAGACCATATTGGGTGCAATCTTCCCCCCTCTTGTGCGTGGCCTCTCCCCCACACAAGAGTATTTCTTTATTAGCTTTTCTTTTCACCAAAATTAGGCCATAGCCCCCAAAATACAAGATGTGCTTTTTAGAGAGCACGGCACTCTTCTTTAACAAAAATAGAGTGTCAAATTGGGACTAGGGTAAAGCCATAGGCTTTAATAAATTCCACAAAAATAAATGTATCTTTCCTAAAGTTCAAAATGAAAAAATCATTTGATAAGGTTACAAGCTACTATGCTTGCCAAAAATGAAATGTGATGATCCAAGACATTTCTTCCAAAGTAAACTCTTCAATTCCCATAGTCTTCATTGCCTAAAAATATAAGCCCAATTAATTATTAAATTAATCCCACAAATATTAAACAGGCACAAATCATCACCAACTCATGACTACCAGGCGTAAGTACCCCAGGAATCACCCTGCCATACAAACCTAACTGAAATAATCATAGGTGGCCTCAAACATACGTCATATACCGCATGTATTAATATTTATAGTGGTGTCACCCACGATATTAACCTAGCCGGCATGACGCAAGAGTAATCTAGGCGTCCCCAAATTACTCAAGAGGGGATAAATAATATTTTTATAGAGGACTTAAAATATATTCTCATGACATCCCTCTTGCTTGAGTTCGCAATTGTCCTCAATTGCGGATTTGCTGGGTTTGAAAAGAATGAAGAATTTCAGGGTAAACTCGAAAAAATTTCTCAGGCATCCATTTAGCATCTTCTTGTGGATGATTCTTGAAAGTCAAAAGATACTTGAAGTATTGATTACATGTCCTTGTTGTTGTTATCTCTTGGTCAATGATTGCATCAGGAACTAGTACTTCTTCCTCTCCTTCAATAAGAGGTGGTTCCTCATATGTTGGGTGAGTAGGAAGTGTTCCTCGAAAAGGTTTCAAGTGATGGATATGAAAAGAATTGTGGATATTCCAATTAGATGGAAGCTCTAGTCTATAGGCCACATCATTAATCTTTTGAAGGATTTTAAATGGCCCATAATATCTAGGCGCTAGCTTCACTGCAGGGAATTTTTCCACACGAATCATAGGTTGGAAACTTTGAATGAAAGCTGCCCATTTGATATGCCTATCTAAAATAAGAGATTGCGTAAGCAAATGCCTAATGCTTTGTTGGTCTGTCTTGATAAGAAATTCAGAGCCCATTAGGTAATGCTTCCAGATTTTCAAAGCATGCACTACTGCTGCTAATTCCTTGTCATAAGTGCTATAATTTTTCTCTGCAGGCTTAAGCTTTCTACTTTGATAAGCAATAGGATGGTTGTCTTGCATAAGAACAGCTCCAAATCCTTTGCCACTAGCATCAGTCACTACTATAAAGAATGGTCTTTGAAAATCAGGTAGTGTTAGAACTGGTGCTTGTGTTAAAGCATTCTTGAGTGTTGCAAAAGATTTATCTTGCTTTTCAGTCCAATTGAAATTTGTAGCTTTCTTAAGGAGTTCAGTTAAAGGATGAGCAATACAAGCAAAATTCTTGACGAACTTCCTATAATAACTACATAAGCCAAGAAAAGATCTAAGATCATGTATGTTTCTAGGCGTAGGCCAAGAAGCAATACACTCAATTTTCTTAGGATCTACACGAATCCCTTCGGCCGACACTATATGACCTAAGTATTCAATCTCCTCTTGAAAGAAAGAACTCTTTTCAAGATTGACATACAATTCATTTTCTCTCAAAAGATTGAACACTTGTTCCAAGTGTTGTTCATGCTCTTGTCAATCCTTGCTGAAAACAAGAATGTCATCAAAGAACACTATAACAAAACTTTGAAACTTAAGGAATATGCAATTCATCATACGGCTGAAAGTAGCTGGAGCATTGGTCAAACCAAATGGCATAACCAAAAACTCATAATGACCAGTTTGGGTTCTAAAAGCTGTCTTGAAAATGTCAGATTGAGTCATACGGACTTGATGATACCCAGACTTTAGGTCAATCTTGCTAAAGACCTTTGATCCTCTAAGCTTATCAAGAAGATCATCTACCCTAGGAATAGGATATCTGTTCTTGACAGTAATCTTATTCAATGCACGATAGTCTACACACATTCAGTAAGTTCCGTTCTTCTTCTTAACAAGAAGTACTGGAGCTCCAAAAGGTGAACTACTAGGTCGAATAAGGCCTCTCTCTAGCAAGTCTTCTATTTGGCTTTGGATTTCTCTTTTCTCTAAATTGTTGACTCTATAGGGAGCTTTACAAGGCGGGGAATTTCCAGGCAATAAGTCAATACTATGATCCTCTGGCCTAGACTTAGGTAATCCTGGAGGCAGATCTTCCATGAAACAGTCACTAAATTTGGAGATAAAAGAATCAAACTTTGGTCTTTTGGATGTGTCCAACTCAGCATCAAGCTGGTTAACCCATACCATATAAGTCTTATCTCTTTTTCTTAGAGCTCTCTTTGCTTGAGTGTGACTCAACAAAGGACTCATTTCTCCTTTGACTTGACACTGGAGGATAATATTTTCATTGTCCTTCCTTAGAGAAATACTATGAGTGTCATAGTCAATAATAGGATTGTATTTGTGTCTCCAAGGCATACCCAAAATTATATCTACCCCTTGTAAAGGTACAACTAAGAAATCCCTCTTTTCTATTAAATGTTTGATGCATAAATCCAAATCTTTCACTACTTGCTGGTTACTATCAGATCAAAGTCAAGGAAGCAGATATACCCAAAACAGCCTTCAATACCCGTTATGGCCACTATGAGTTTACTGTAATGTCATTCGGGTTAACCAATGCTCCTGCAACCTTCAATCGCCTAATGCAAGATATATTCCATCTTTACTTGGATGAATTTGTGCTTGTTTTCTTTGATGACATCTTAATCTACTCCAAATCAATGGAAGAGCATAAGGAGCATGTGCATAGAGTTCTGCAATTGCTGCGCAGACACAAACTCTATGCCAAGAAAAGTAAATGTACCTTCTTTACTCATCAAATTGAGTATCTTGGATTCATCGTCTCCAAAGATGGCATCTCAGTAGACCCCGCCAAGGTCAAGGATATTCTAGAATGGCCACCCCCTAAATCAGTTCGTGAAGTTCGTGGGTTTTTGGGAATCACGGGTTGGTATAGGATTTTTATCAAAGATTATGCCTTGGTAGCTGCACCTTTGACGGATCTTCTTAAGAAGGATTGCAAAATAGTGTGGCTGCCAATCCATCAAAACAGCTTTGATCAGCTGAAGGTCATTATTACTTCTGTCCCAGTCTTAAAGCTTCCTGATTTCTCCAAGGAATTTGAAGTGGTTACCGATGCTAGTAGTCTAGCACTTGGTGGTGTCTTAGGCAAGAAGGAAGACCAGTCGCTTATACTTCCCGCAAGCTGAAGCAATATGAAGCAAATTATGCCACCCATGATTTGGAGCTCTTAGCAGTTGTTCATTGCCTCAAATTATGGAGACATTATCTCTTAGGGGGCAAGTTCCAGCTTGTAACTGACCACAAAAGTCTAAAGTGGATCTTCACCCAGCCTAACCTCAACATGCGACAAAGGAGATGGATTGAAATTTTACAAGAATATGACTTCGACATCAAATTTTGCCCTGGGAAAGATAATGTGGTAGCAGATGCACTTAGCCGCAAATCTTTCTTGAGTGCAATTTCAATGCCAAATAATCCCATACTGGTCAAGGTGGAAGAAGTCTCATCTCATGATCCAGATTATTAGAGGATGATAAAGTTAGTAGAAGAAGGGGGACATTCAGAGAAAGAGAAGAATCTAATCAAGGGATACTCCACTCATGAAGGTAGCCTTGACTTCAATCACAGGTTATGTATCCCTAAGGATCCTGCTTTAAAGAAACTAATCCTCCATGAAGCTCATGATAGCCCTGCTGCAAGACACCCAGGCTATGCAAAAACATTAAATGCCGTAAGAAGGAGCTTTCATTGGGCAGGCTTGCAAAATGATGTCCTTCGGTACTTCAAGCAATGTCTCTCATGCTAAAGGATCAAAGCTGAAAGAGTCAAGATGCCTGGAAAACTTCAACCCTTAGATATTCTCCAAATGAAGTGGGAGTGCATTAGTATGGATTTTGTCACAAGTCTTCCCACTGTTCAAGGAGGATATGACTCCATTCTGGTAGTAGTGGACTTACTTACCAAAGTAGCTCACCTTATACCAACGAAGAAGACCTTCAAAGCTTCTGATGTTGCTCGAGTATTCATCAAGGAAGTCCTCAAACTTCATGGTCTCCCAAAAAGGATAGTAAGTGACCGAGATTCTGACTTCACTTCAAAATTCAGGCAGTCCTTATTTCAAGCCCTGGGAACTCAACTTTTCTTTAGCATAGCTTATCATCCAGAGACCGATGGCTAGACTGAGAGAGTCAATCAAGTAATTGAAGACATTCTCAGAGCATACTGTGGACGGGAACCAAGAAGGTGGATTCAATACCTTCCTCTGGTAGAATTTGCCTACAATGCGTCTTATCATCAAAGCATAGGAATGTCACCATTCAAGGCACTCTATGGGCAAGAATGCCTGTCTCCTCTAAATTTCTTTGATCCAACCATAAGAGTTGAGGCATCCAGGAAAATGCTCGAAGAAATGGAGGAACAAACCAAGGCAATCCAAAAGGATATTAAAGCTGCCCAAGATCGACAAAAGCTTTATGCTGACAACAAGAGGTCTGAAAGGATCTTCAAGGAAGGAGACAAAGTTCTTCTACGAGTGCGACCCAAACGAAGTTCTCTATCACTTGGGAAATATAAGAAGCTCAGTCCTAGGTATTGTGGTCCTTATACAGTTATCAAGGGTCTAGGTAAAAGTGCCTATAAACACCAACTCCCAGCCCATATCAAAGTCCATAATGTATTTCATGTAAGTTTGTTAAAACCATATGTCCCCAGTCTCGATCATATTCTTGATGATGAACAAGTTGTAATCCCTACTCAAGGAGCCCTTGAATTACAGCCCAGTAGTATCATAGATTCTAGGGAAAGGCAACTCCGAAATAGGACTCTTGTAGAACATCTAGTATAATGGAAAGATTACTCTGAAGAGGATGCAACTTGGAAAGATGAAGCTACACTCTTAAAGGATTATCCCCAATTCATGAGACGAGATGAGGACATCTCGATTTCTTTAAGGGGGGAAGGATGTAACATACCCATCTTCACTAATAAAGAAATGTCCATGTAATTATGAGTTTTTATGGTATAAAAATCAATGATTTTATTATTTGAGTCATTTTTACTTAGAATCTTCAAATTCTGAGCCCAAATTTGGAATCTGCGCATGATTTTACCCTAATATAGGATTTTATAGCATCCAAAACGGACACCGGGATCAAGCCTATACGCAAATTTCAGTCATTTTAGTTAAAAAACAGTGACCTTTAAACCTTAATGCACGACCGTTGACGAACGGTCTGAACCCCTATGACCAGGAGAACCTCCCGGACAAAAAAGATTTTCGCCCCTCGGGGCGGTCCGGCACGCAAATCGAGACGAGTGCCCCAAATTTGGGTACCCCACCCCAAAATTTTGGTCCGTACACACTTACTAGGGTGCCCGTATGATGGCCGCCCAAGAACCAAAGGACGGCCGCCCACTGTATGGTCCCACGTACCCCTACGTGGACACCCATGCTGCATGCATACCACTCCTTTCTCGGACAACCGACACTGTACCTTTCCCCTAGACCCATGCAGGCCACTGATCCATAGCCTTTGAAGGTACACCGTCCTTTCGTCCTTGCTTCGTGCAGCGCCTGTACCCATACCCCTCAGATATATAAACCCCCGGGGTGTTCCACCGGGGTGTTCCACAGGTAGTACGCATTTCTGTGCAACGTATGCCCTGTTGTACTGTCGTCCGTACCACCGTCTGTCCCTGTGCAGTGTACTTGCTATACTTGCTGTAGTACAGCCGCCCCTTGCAGCCACCTCTCTCACACCCCCTCATTTGCCTCTTTTCAGATAGGCCAATTTTCCTCCATTCCCCTCTTGCTAGGACGCAGTGTCCTTAACTCTTCTCCCCCCCACCCCCCCCCCCGCGGTGTGAATAGACTTACAGTAGTCCTCTCAGCCCTCCTCCACGTTTTTACCCTTAAGGACATCTCACAATTCTCCCCCCCATTTGCGTAGACTTTAATAAGGGTTTTTTGCCTTAAGAAAGGGTTCGTGCGTCGTACTCTTTTGCTCATACGGTGAGCAAACGAACTCAGAATTCAGATCCGACTGAAGCGTTTCGATCGCAGAAGTGAGTTCTACAAGACGACGCCTAAGATGGCCTCTTCTTGGAGACGTCAAAATATTACCTCAAGAGGAGCATGCAATAACGAGATTAGGGAAGATGCTCCCAGCCCCCTCCCTTTTCAAGCTTCTCAAGGAAATGGTGGCCAGGTTAGCTTGGTTAATTTTTAAAAGAAGAGATTTTTCTTAAATTAGTGTTAATAAATAGTATCTTTTCCTTTTAAAATGACGACATAAAAATTGTATGAAGTTACGAATTATGTGATGCTGTATTTGATAAATTGCGTTGAAATTGTTATCTTCACGAATTGTGAATGCTATATTTAATAAATTGCATTGAAGTTGTTATCTTTAGAATTCAAGATTTTTTTTTGGCTTCAACGCTAACTTCGTTCCGTGCTTGTGTAGCCGGGAGGGGTCGTTAGCAAAGCCGGGAATGACCCAAGGTATCCCTCATACCATTGGGAGAATAAGGATCGCCGATTGAGGCAAGATATTATGAGGTTGCCTAGTTCTGAGGGCCCAGGCTAGTGTGGTAAATAAGCCCACCCTAGTGTGCAGACATCCCTCTGAGGGGCGGGAGGATCGAGCGATGGAGCCTGAGAGGGCGACAGGCCGGCTTGAGTCCTCGCCAGCGGCCGACGATGAGGTGTATGGTACCATAGGGTTTTGCCCAGCATGTAGACTGGAAGGCCGAATTCTAGACCATCTGTAGAATAAAGGAAAAGAATAAGAGAGCCAGTTTGGCTTATATGGAATTGACTCATGTATAAACTTTTTATATAAATATATCTTGTCTTTGGCATGATTGCATTGTATAAAAAGACTATTTTAACAAACCTTGTGAAAAGGGCCTTAATTAAGGAATATGTTTATTTATGTCAAACAGTGTGGTAGGATTAATTAGAAAACAAATTGATACGTGAGTAGGGTGGAAAGTGGGAGGATGGAATGCCCCAACGGCACCATCCTACGGACGGGTGGACCGATTAGTCGGGTAGCTTTCCAACAGATTAAGTGAAAGCCCTACGCTAGATAATTAGGTTCTTGGGCAACTCTATTCTAGAAGACTAGGCCAGCGGGCGGCTGTGCCTTGCATAAGATGAGAAAAAAAGCGTTGTCTCTAGAAATCAAGTCTAGTAGTTGCCCAATTTATGATCAATTGCCCTAT
This sequence comes from Cibotium barometz, assembly GCF_041138505.1. Classification (NCBI taxonomy): domain Eukaryota; kingdom Viridiplantae; phylum Streptophyta; class Polypodiopsida; order Cyatheales; family Cibotiaceae; genus Cibotium; species Cibotium barometz. The sequence continues at coordinate 64,201,144 of NC_141050.1, read as the reverse complement.
GGGTGATTTGATGTTTAGAAAATCACGCTCCCCCTGTGGGATAGAGCTAGGTCATACCTATGAATCATATCCTTGAATCTCTACAGGGTCAAGGTGTCGATGAATAGGAAAATTTTCCCAAGATAAGACTTAGTGGACTATCTTAAGTGTTTCTCCCATTTTAGAAGGTAGGAACCTTACAATTATTGTAAGGTCCCTCCCAAGCCATGTATATATGTGTCTCTTTTAATATAGATTTCAATAAGGAAAGAGAGTGTAATTAGAGAAGAGTGAGACAATAAGGCTAGAAACATTAGGAAAGTGTTAGAATAAAAATAATAACTCCAAAAAATCCTAAAAAGAATAAGAACATAAGAATAGTTCTATTAAGAGATAAGTTATGAGATGCCATGAAAGTACACCTTCGTAAAAGGTTAACTGTCAAGGCATAAGAATAGTTCTATTAAGAGATAAGTGGTATCAGAGCTGATCTTAGTTCCTAGTAGGATTTGTTTTTCAAAGGTTAACTGTCAAGGGATTAAAACAAGTGATTGTTTATCATAGAAGTTGTTTGAATATCCTCACATGTTGAGATAATCATCCTATGAAATTGTTCTTGTATCTTGGGGGTGCACACGCAAGATATTTGTACAATAAATTTGAGAAATTAGATTGGGAAGAAAACCTTTTGTGAGAAAAAACATAGGGTGATCAAATTAAGAAACTAGTGAGAGACTGAATGACTAGAAGGATAGACCCAAAATTACTATTTAGAGAAATTTTCAGGATATATCTCCTTAACTTGCATATTATAAATTATTAAGATTATAATTCCATTAAGGTTTGAATAGTTGACATGTGAATGTCATCCATTGGATGCTTTACACTAGGACGATCATCCAAGATCTAGAACCCATCTCAGACAAACATGGGTCTAACTTCGGATGTGTAATTCCCAGAGGATCATGCTCTTAGATGTGTTAATCCCAAGATACTAGGTGTGTAATTTTCAGAAAACTAATCATCTCAGATATGTCAATCCTGATAATCTTTGGATGTGTCAATCCCAAGGCACCAGATGTGTAATTCTCAAAAAAATGAAGATCTCAGATGTATTAATCTTGACTGTCTTCAAATGTGGTGCTATGATAAGTATTTGATAGTTTTGAACTTTTAATGGATACAATGAAAGAAGCAAGCTCACCCTTGCTCGCGTCTAAAAATCGTAAGAAATGCCAAATTAGTTGGAAGCATTGTTGTCAATCTAACCACTGGAGCTAGAATCAGTTATGAGATGCCATGAAAGTACACCTTCGTGAAAGGTTTTGTCCTCTAGGATTTCGAGAGGATAAAATGAATGATTTTTTGGAGCTAACCCAAGAAGGGAAGACCCTAAAAGAATACCACCAAACTTTTGTTAAACTTCTCCGATTTGCTCCAGAGATGGATGAGGTAACTCTTCTCCACCATCGATTCATTTTGGAAGCTTAATCTACCTTTGAATAACCTCATCAAGAATGTGAAACCATCCTCTATTCCAAAAGCCATAATTATAGCCAGAGGCTATGATAAAGTTTTTTTGGAAAATGTCGAGAGGGACATGAGTCCTCCTATGTTAATCAAGAAGAGGGACATGAGTCCTTGTATGTTAATCAAGAAGAGGTCTCCTAATTCAAGAGGAACGTCAAGCCCACCCTTGGCTACAAAAGAATCACGAGCTAGAGAAAAATTAGGTCAAGAAATAGGGATAGCGGGGTTAAAGATAACCAAATTCAACAAGTATTTCTATGAGTAAATAGAAATAGGGATAGCGGGATTAAAGATAACCAAATTCAACAAGTATTTCTATGAGTAAATAGAAGAGGATTGGTACAAGATCCATGTGAAGTAATGTACATGATGAGTAGAGATATTCTAGAAGACGATACTAAGATTATGCAATTACTATCATAGGTTAGATTACGTAAAGGATTGATTCCCTTACGTTTTTCCATGACAATTTGTTAAGTACCATATTACATGGGGGTATAGAATAAGGAATTCGAAGGTTCATAGCATATGAGAGGTATATGGATGCAAGAACTTAGGATAATAAGGCCAATTAACTTTAAAATAATAGACCTTTTAGAGGCACAACAAAACAAGCCAAACACATGAAATAAGGGAGTTGACGCATGAGTAGGGTGGAAAGTGGGAGGATGGAATGCCCCGACAGCACCATCCTACGGACGTGTGGACCCGATTAGTCGGGTAGCTTTCCAACATATTAAGTGAAAGCCTTACGTTAGATAAATAGGTTCTCGGGCAATTCTATTCTAGAAGACTAGGCCAGCGGCGGCTATGCCTTTGCATGGATGAGGAAAAAAGCGTTGCCTCTAGAAATCAAGTCTTGTAGTTGCCTAATTTATGATCAATTCCTACAAGTGGTATCAGAGCCGATCTTAGTTCCTAGGATTTGTTTTTCAAAGATTAACTATCAAAGGGATTAAAACAAGTGATTGTTTATCATATGAGGACAAATCAATCATCTCTACTGGCCATAGAAGTGATTTGAATATCCTCACATGTTGAGACAATCATCCTATGAAATTGTGCTTGTATCTTGGGGGTGCACACGCAAGATATTTGTACAATAAAATTGGGGAGAAAACCTTTTGTGAGGAAAAACATAGGGTGATCAAATTAAGAAACTAGTGAGAGACTGAATGACTAGAAGGATAGATCGAAACTTGTTTAGAGAAATTTCCAGGATATGTCTCATTAACTTGCATATTATAAATTATTAAGATTATAACTCCATTAAGATTTGAATAGTGAACGTGTGAATGCCATCCATTGGATGCTTTACACTAGGATGATCATCCAAGATCTTGAACCCATCTCAGACAAACATGGGTCTAACTTTGGATGTGTAATTCCCAGAGGATCATGCTCTTAGATGTGCTAATCCCAAGATACTAGATGTGTAATTTTTAAAAAACTAATCATCTCAGACGTGTTAATCCTGATAATCTTTGGATGTGTCAATCCCAAGCACCAAATGTGTAATTCTCAAAAAATGAAGATCTCAGATATATTAATCCAGAGTGCCTTTAGATGTGGCACTATGATATGTATTTGATAGTTTTGAACTTTTCATGGATACAAGATCCTACCACACTGTTTGACATAAATAAACATGTTCCTTAATTAAGGCCCTTTTCACAAGGTTTATTAAGACAGCCTTTTTCCATAGTACAATAATGCCAAGACAAGATTTAAAAGAAAAGTTTATACATGAATCAATTTCATACAAGCTAAACCGGCTCTCTTATTCTTTTCCTTTATACCGCCGATGATCTAGAATTCGGCCTTCCAGCCTCCACATGCTAGGCAAAACCCTATGGGACCATACACCTCATCATCGGTCGCTGGCGAGGACTCAAGCCGGCCTGTCGCCCTCTCAAGCTCCATCGCTCGATCCTTCCGTCCCTCGAGTCAGAGGGATGTCTGTGCACTAGGGTGGGCTAATTCACCGCACTAGCCTGGGCCCTCAGAACTAGGTAGCATCACAATCACTTACCTCAATCGGCGAACCTCATTCTCCCAATGGTATGAGGGATACCATGGGCCAACTCCGGGCCTTACTAACGTCTTCGCGGTCCGGCTACACAAGCACAAGAACGGGGCAGCGTCAAGGCAGGGAGAAGTTGTACCTGTATCTTAATTTAACAAAGATAACAATCCATTTACTCACTAAACCATAGGACTAGGATCCATGTCACCTTCTTTAAGAAAACAATCCTTTTCACAAAGATTTTAGCATTTCAACTTGAGATTGCGATAAGACATTCTTTATTAAGGCATATGCTATTGCTTAAAAGAATACAAACTTTAAATAGAGTAAATCAATCAAATAGATCACTATTAACAATTAATAGAGAAGCCAGGGCCATACCTCAACCCCTAAGAATGATATATAATTGAAAAAACAAAATATGTATATACCTTATAGAAATTTGTCGTTGCCTTTGCTCGTTTATCATTGCCTTTGCTCGTTAACAAGAGCTTTAGAACATAGAGTCTTCTAATACCTTCTCTTACGATTGAAATCATCCAATCATCCCCAAGCTTTATCTCCTCTTACTCATACTGTGACTCTTCTCTCTTTCTAAGATCTATGGCAAAATAGCCTTCTCTTACAGGGCTACGGCATACTATTCTTTCTCTAGAAGAAAAGCTACGGAGTTTTTGGGTCTCTTCCTTCGAAAGACCATAGCAATCTAAGCTTCTTTTCTAAGATATTAGATAAGAATGAAGGGATATATACATATCAAACTCTAGGATTACCTTGAGGCTACTTGCTGCCTTCTCACAATTTTCTCTGTGTAGAGACCCTGACAGAAACAACAAATTGTTTCGGCCATAACTCTCTGATAAAAACTCAGAATATGGTCATATAACTTGTCAAAAAAAACGGGAAGGCATTTGGTCTACAAGCCAACGCCGGCAGAATAGGCAAAAACGTCTGTATATAGCCACAAATGCGCCATCTTTAGAAACGCGTTATTTTTTCACATTTTTAGTATGCATGGACTCTAAATGTGTAAAAGTACTCTAAATATGACCTCTTATCACCTAAATTCGAAATTCTATTTTTGGGGATACTTATCTCTTAATAGAACTATTCTTATGTTCTTATTTCTTTTAGGATTTTTGGAGCTAATATTTTTATTCTAACACTTTCCTAATGTTTCTAGCCTTATTGTCTCACTCTTCTCTAAATACACTCTCTTTCCTTATTGAAATCTATATTAAAAGAGACACATACATACATGGCTTGGGAGGGACCTTACAATCTCCCCCACTTAAAAGATTCGAGATGTCCTCATCTCGCGAGGTAGGGTAGTATCTAAGTAAATCCTCCTGTCTCTTTCAAAGTGGTGTCCCCACACTAGGTAAAAATCCTCTTTTATCTAAATATTGTTCTTAAAGATTCATTTATTTCATGTGCTTGGCTCGTTTTGTTGTGCCTCCAAAACGTCTTTATTATTCTAAAGTTAATTGTCCTTATTATCCTAATTTCATGTATCCATATACCTCTCATATGGTATGGACCTTTGAATTCCTTATTCTATACCCCCATGTAATATGGTACTTAACAAATTATCATGGAAAAACGTAAGGAAATCAATTCTTTACGCAATCTATCCTATGATAGCAATTTCATAATCTTAGTATCGTCTTGTAGAATACCTCTATTCATCATGCACATTACTTCACATGAATCTTGCACCAATCCTCTTCTATTTACTCATAGAAATACTTGTTGAATTTGGTTATCTTTAACCCTGCTATCCCTATTTCTTGACCTAATTTTTGCTTTAGCTCATGATTCCTTGTAGCCAGGGGTGGGCTTGACGTTCCTCTTGAATTAGGAGACCTCTTCTTGATTAACATGGAAGGACTCATGTCCTTCTCGACACTTTCTATATAAAAAAAACTTTATCATAGTCTCTGGTTATAATTATAGCTTCTGAAATAGATGATGTTTCACATTCTTGATGAGGTTATTCAAAGGTAGATTAAGCTTCCAAATGAATCGATAGAGAAGAGTTACCTCATCCATCTCTGGAGTAAATCAGAGAAGTTTAACAAAAGTTTGGTGGTATTCTTTTAGGGTCTTTCGTTCTTGAGTTAGCTCCAAAAATTCGTTCATTTTATCCTCTCGAAATCCTAGAAGACAAAACCTTTCACGGTGTACTTTCATGGCATCTCATAATAACTAAATCTAGCTCCAGTGTGGTTAGATTGACAACAATGTTTCTAACTTTCTAGCTCCAATGGTTAGATTGACAACAATGCTTCCAACTAATTTGGCATTTCTTACGATTTTTAGACGCGAGCAAAAGTGAGCTTGCTTCTTTCATTGTATCCATTAAAAGTTCAAAACTATCAAATACTTATCATAGCACCACATTTGAAGGCAGTCAAGATTAATACATCTGAGATCTTCATTTTTTTGAGAATTACACATCTGGTGCCTTGGGATTGACACATCCAAAGATTATCAGGATTGACACATCTGAGATTATTAGTTTTGTGAAAATTACACATCTAGTATCTTGGGATTAACACATCTAAGAGCATGATCCTCTAGGAATTACACATCTCAGACCCATGTTTGTCTGAGATGGGTTCAAGATCTTGGATGATTGTCCTAGTGTAAAGCATCCAATGGATGGTATTCACACGTCAACTACTATTCAAACCTCAATGGAGTTATAATCTTAATAATTTATAATATGCAAGTTAAGGAGATATATCCTGAAAATTTCTCTAAATAAGTTTTGGTCTATCCTTCTAGTCATTCACTCTCTCACTAGTTTCTTAATTTGATCACCCTATGTTTTTTCTCACAAAAGGTTTTCTCCCCAATCTAATTTCTCAAATTTATTGTACAAATATCTTACGTGTGCACCCCCAAGATACAAGAACAATTTCATAGGATGATTGTCTCAACATGTGAGGATATTCAAACAACTTCTATGGCTAGTAGAGATGATTGATACGTCCTCATATGATAAACAATCACTTGTTTTAATCCCTTGACAGTTAACCTTTGAAAAACAAATCCTAGGAACTAAGATCGGCTCTGATACCACTTGTAAGGTTCCTCCCTTCTAAAATGGGAGAAACACTTAAGATAGTCCACTAAGTCTTATCTTGGGAAAATTTTCCTATTCATCGACACCTTGACCCTATAGAGATTCACGGATACGATTCATAGGTATGACCTAGCTCTATCCCGCAGGGGGAGCGTGATTTTCTAAACATCAAATCACCCATAGGGCAATTGATCATAAATTGGGCAACTACTAGACTTGATTTCTAGAGACAACGCTTTTTTCCTTCCTCATCTTATGCAAGGCACAGCCACTGGCCTAGTCTTCTAGAATAGAGTTGCCCAAGAACCTAATTATCTAGCGTAGGGCTTTCACTTAATCTATTGGAAAGCTACCCAACTAATCGGGTCCACCCGTTTGTAGGATGGTGCCGTCGGGGCATTCCATCCTCCCACTTTCCACCCTACTCACGCGTCAATTTGTTTTTTAATTAATCCTACCACACTGTTTGACATAAATAAACATATTCCTTAATTAAGGCCCTTTTCACAAGGTTTGTTAAAACAACCTTTTTACACAATGCAATCATGCCAAAGACAAGATATATTTATATAAAAAGTTTATACATGAGTCAATTCCATATAAGCCAAACTAGCTCTCTTATTCTTTTCCTTTATTCTGCCGATGATCTAGAATTCGGCCTTCCAGCCTCTACGTGCTATGCAAAACCCTACGGGACCATACACCTCATCGTCGGCCCACTGGCGAGGACTCAAGCCGGCCTTTCGCCCTCTCAGGCTCCATTGCTCGATCCTCCCGCCCCTCAGAGGGATGTCTGCACACTAGGGTGGGCTTATTTACCGCACTAGCCTGGGCCCTCAGAACTAGGCAGCCTCATAATCTCTCGCCTCAATCGGCGATCCTTATTCTCCCGATGGTATGAGGGATACCTTGGGTCATTCTCGGGCTTTGCTAACGACGCCGCCCGACTACACAAGCACGGAACGGAGTTAGCGTTGAAGCCAAAAAAAATCTTGAATTCTAAAGATAACAACTTCAATGTAATTTATTAAATATAGCATTCACAATTCGTGAAGATAACAATTTCAACGCAATTTATCGAATACAGCATCACATAATTCGTAACTTTATCGGAAAGATACCATTTATTAACACTAATTTAAGAAAAATCTCTTCTTTTAAAAATTAACCAAGCTAACCTGGCCACCATTTCCTTGAGGAGCTTGAAAAGGGAGGGCTGAATCCGCATTGGGAGCATCTTCCCTAATCTCGTTATTGCGCGCTCCTCTTGAGGTAATATTTTGACGTCTCCGAGAAGAGGCCATCTTAGGTGTTGCCTTATAGAGCTCGCTACTGCGATCGAAACGCTTCAGTCGGATCTGAATTCTGAGTTTGTTTGCTCACCGTATGAGCAAAAGAGTATGACGCACGAACCCTTTCTTAAGGCAAAAAACCCTTATTAAAGTCTACGCAAATGGGGGGGGGGGATTGTGAGATGTCCTTAAGGGTAAAAACGTGGAGGAGGGCTGAGAGGACTGCTATAAGTCTATTCACACGGGATGCGGGGGGGAGGGGAGAAGAGTTAAGGACACTACCTCCTAGCAAGAGGGAAATGGAGGAAAATTAGCCTATTTGAAAAGAGGCAAATGAGGGGGTGTGAGAGAGGTGGCTGCAAGGGGCGGCTGTACTATAGCAAGTACAGCAAGTACACTGCACAAGGACAGACGGTGGTACGGACGACAGTACAACAGGGCATACGCTGCACAGAAATGCGTGCTGCCTTTGGAACACCCCTAAGGTTTATATAGCTGAGGGGTATGGATACGGGCGCTGCACAAAGCAAGGACGAAAGGACGGTGTACCTTCAAAGGCTATGGATCAGTGGCCTGCATGGGTCTAGGGAAAAGGTACGATGTCGGTTGTCCGGGAAAGGAGTGGTACGCATGTACCTTATCTGGTCTGGGGCAGCATGGGTGTCCACGTAGGGGTACGTGGGGACCATACAGTGGGCGGCCGTCCTTTGGTTCTTGGGCAGCCATCGTACGGGCACCCTAGTAAGTGTGTACGGACTAAATTTTTGGGACGGGATACCCAAATTTGGGACGCCCGCCTCGATTTGCGTGCCGGACCGTCGCCCCGGGGGCGAAATTTTTTTTTGTCCGGGAGGTTCTCCTGGTCGTAGGGGTTCAGACCGTTCGTCAATCGGACGCCCGGTCGTGCATTTATTAAGGTTTAAAGGTCGCCGTTTTTTAACTAAAATGACTAAAATTTGCGTATAGGCTTATACGGTGTCCGTTTTGGATGCTGTAAAATCCTATATTAGGGTAAAATCGCGCGCAGATTCCAAATTTGGGCTCAGAATTTGAAGATTCTAAGTAGAAATGACTCAAATAATAAAATCATTGATTTTTATACCATAAAAACTCATAATTACATGGATATTTCTTTATTAGTGAAGATGGATATGTTACATCCTTCCCCCCTTAAAGAAATCGAGATGTCCTCATGAGATGTCCTCATCTCATGAATTGGGGATAATCCTTTAAGAGTGTAGCTTCATCTTTCCAAGTTGCATCCTCTTCAGGGTAATCTTTCCACTGTACTAGATGTTCTACAAGAGTTCTATTTCGGAGTTGCCTTTCCCTAGAATCTATGATACTACTGGGCTGTAATTCAAGCTCCTTGAGTAGGGATTACAACTTGTTCATCATCAAGAATATGATCGAGACTAGGGACATATGGTTTTAACAAACCTACATGAAATACATTATGGACTTTGATATGGGCTGGGAGTTGGAGTTTATAGGCACTTTTACCTAGACACTTGATAACTGTATAAGGACCAATACCAGGGCTGAGCTTCTTATATTTCCCAAGTGATAGAGAACTTCGTTTGGGTCGCACTCGTAGAAGAACTTTGTCTCCTTCCTTGAAGATCCTTTCAGATGTCTTGTCCGTCAGCATAAAGCTTTTGTCGATCTTGGGCAGCTTTAATATTCTTTTGGATTGACTTGGTTTGTTCCTCCATTTCATCGATCATTTTCCTGGATGCCTCAACTCTTATGGTTGGATCAGAGAAATTTAGAGGAGACAGGCATTCTTGCCCATAGAGTGCCTTGAATGGTGACATTCCTATGCTTTGATGATAAGACGCATTGTAGGCAAATTCTACCAGAGGAAGGTATTGAATCCACCTTCTCGGTTCCCGTCCACAGTATGCTCTGAGAATGTCTTCAATTACTTGATTGACTCTCTCAGTGTGGCCATCGGTCTCTGGATAATAAGCTGTGCTAAAGCAAAGTTGAGTTCCCAGGGCTTGAAATAAGGACTGCCAGAATTTTGAAGTGAAGTCAGAATCTCGGTCACTTACTATCCTTTTTGGGAGACCATGAAGTTTGAGGACTTCCTTGATGAATACTCGAGCAACATCAGAAGCTTTGAAGGTCTTCTTTGCTGGTATAAGGTGAGCTACTTTGGTAAGTAAGTCCACTACTACTAGAATGGAGTCATATCCTCCTTGAACAGTGGGGAGACTTGTGACAAAATCCATACTAATGCACTCCCACTTCATTTGGGGAATATCTAAGGGTTGAAGTTTTCCAGGCATCTTGACCCTTTCAGCTTTGATCCTTTGGCATGAGAGACATTGCTTCAAGTACCGAAGCACATCATTTTTCAAGCCTGCCCAATGAAAGCTCCTTCTTACAGCATTTAATGTTTTTGCATAACCTGGGTGTCCTGCAGAGCAGAGCTATCATGAGCTTCATGGAGGATTAGTTTCTTTAAAAAGCAGGATCCTTAGGGATACATAGCCTGTGATTGAAGTAGAGGCTTCCTTCATGAGTGGAGTATCCCTTGATTAGATTCTTCTCTTTCTCTGAATGTCCCCCTTCTTCTACTAACTTTATCATCCTCTGATAATCTGGATCATGAGATGAGACTTCTTCCACCTTGACCAGAATGGGATTATTTGGCATTGAAATAGCACTCAAGAAAGATTTGCGGCTAAGTGCATCTGCTACCACATTATCTTTCCCAGGGCGGAATTTGATGTCGAAGTCATATTCTTGTAGAATTTCAATCCATCTCCTTTGCCGCATGTTGAGGTTAGGTTGGGTGAAGATCCACTTTAGACTTTTGTGGTCAGTTACAAGCTGGAATTTACCCCCCAAGAGATAATGTCTCCATAATTTGAGGCAATGAGAGTTCCAAATCATGGGTGGCATAGTTTGCTTCATATTGCTTCAGCTTGCGGAAAGTATAAGCGACTGGTCTTCCTTCTTGGCCTAAGACACCACCAAGTGCTAGACTACTAGCATCGGTAACCACTTAAAATTCCTTGGAGAAATCAGGAAGCTTTAAGACTGGGACAGAAGTAATAATGACTTTCAGCTGATCAAAGCTGTTTTGATGGATTGGCAGCCACACTATTTTGCAATCCTTCTTAAGAAGATCCGTCAAAGGTGCAGCTACCAAGGCATAATCTTTGATAAAAATCCTATACCAACCCGTGATTCCCAAAAATCCACGAACTTCACGAACTGATTTAGGGAATGGCCATTCTAGAATATCCTTGACCTTGGCGGGGTCTACTGAGATGCCATCTTTGGAGACGATGAATCCAAGATACTCAATTTGATGAGTAAAGAAGGTACGTTTGCTCTTCTTGGCATAGAGTTTGTGTCTGCGCAGCAACAATTGCAGAACTCTACGCACATGCTCCTCATGCTCTTCCATTGATTTGGAGTAGATTAAGTTGTCGTCAAAGAAAACAAGCACAAACTCATCCAAGTAAGGGCGGAATATATCTTGCATTAGGCGGTTGAAGGTTGCAAGAGCATTGGTTAACCCGAATGACATTACAGTAAACTCATGCTCTTCCATTGATTTGGAGTAGATTAAGATGTCGTCAAAGAAAACAAGCACAAACTCATCCAAGTAAGGGCGGAATATATCTTGCATTAGGCGGTTGAAGGTTGCAAGAGCATTGGTTAACCCGAATGACATTACAGTAAACTCATAGTGGCCATAACGGGTATTGAAGGCTGTTTTGGGTATATCTACTTCCTTGACTTTGATCTGATAGTATCCAGACCTCAAATCTATTTTTGAGAAGACTTTGGCCCCATGAAGCATGTCAAGAAGTTCATCGATGCGAGGGATAGGATACTTATTTTTGACAGTGACTTGATTTAGCCCTCGATAATCTATGCAGAGGCGGAGAGTCCCGTCCTTCTTTTTTTGGAAAAGAACAGGTGCTCCCCACGGAGAGCTACTGGGGCATACAAATCCTTGTTCAATGAGTTGGGAAAGTTGCTCCTTAAGTTCAATGGCTTCAGGAAGGGACATTTTATAGGGAGTTTTTGAGACGGGTTGAGCTCCAGGGATCACCTCGATTTCATGGTCGACTTCTCGAGGAGGCGGTAACCCTGTAAGCTCATCAAGGAAGATGTCGGAGAATTCTGATAAAAAACAGAAGCAGGATGTAACACACACAAGAGAAGCAAACCCTAATCCATATCCATCAACCATAAAGAAGGAGAGAAGCCATAGTCACCATATCTCTCACACACACAAAGGAGAACACAACATAGTGTTATGTCCACACTACAAGTAAACCTAATGTAATGTCCACACCACACATGACCAGCTGGACGCGGTCATAAACACACCACACGATATCTATCTACCATACTGTCACTCTGTCAGCACCCATGTGCTATCCTCCAGCTGTATACGAGCTTGATATTTCAACACTCCCCCTCAAGCTCGACATGTCCATCTCTAGGACTCCCAATCTAGTACGGAAATACTCGAACTTATCTTTACCAAGTGCTTTGGTAAAGATATCTGCAACCTGCTCATCTGTCTGCACATATGTCAAATCAACATGCCCATCGAGCACCTTCTCTCTGATGAAATGATAATGGACCTCAATATGTTTGGTCCTGGCATGATAAACTGGGTTACTAGCAAGCTGAATACTACTCATGTTGTCACAATGAATGACAACGCTCATATCACTCTGTAGCCTGACATCATCTAGCAACTTTTTCAACCACATAGCCTCACATGCAGCTATGGCTGCTCCACGATACTCTGCCTCTGTGGTAGATAAAGCAACTGTAGGTTGCTTTTTACTGCTCCAACTCACAGCTCCACTACCAAGGCTGAAAACATAGCCACTGGTAGATCTCCTGTCATATGCACTACCGGCCCAATCTGCATCTGTATATCCATAGACATGCATGTCTTTTCCTGCCTCATAGAAAATACCATAATGCGCGGTAGTTTTGACATATCTCAGAATCCGTCTCACAGCATCCAAGTGAGGTTTACGAGGACTCTGCATAAACTGACTCACCAAACCAACTGCATAACTGATATCTGGCCTCGTAATGGTCATGTAGATAAGACTACCAACCATTTTCCTGTACATGGTGATATCATCAAGCTCATCACCCAAATCAGCCCTAAGCTTCATGTTTTGCTCTAATGGTGTCAACATTGGTTTGCATGCTGTCATACCATACTTTGCCAGCATGTCAAGTGCATATTGCCTTTGCACCAACCATATACCTGTGTTTGTTCTTATCACCTCAATGCCAAGAAAGAACCTTAAATCACCAAGGTCTTTCATATCAAACTCTTTGCATAAGGAGGCCTTAACCTCATCAATGCCTTTCCCACAATCACCTGTGATAATCAAATCATCAACATAAATGACTATCATCACGATACCATCATGTGTCTTCTTCACATAAAGTGAAGAGTCTGCATTTCCAACCACAAATCCAATACTGACAAGATATCTGCTGATCTTGTCACTCCAAGCACGAGGTGCTTGCTTCAAACCATAGAGTGCTTTCTTTAACCTGCAAACAAAGGTCGGATATTTTGGATGTACATAACCTTCTGGCTGTTCCATGTACACCTCTTCTTGTAGATCACCATTCAAGAAAGCATTTTTGACATCCATTTGATGTAAAGCCCAACCTTTTTGTGCTGCTAATGCAATGATAGACCTCACTGTAGCCATTTTAGCCACTGGGCTGAAAGTTTCATCATAATCAAGACCATAAGTTTGTGCATATCCTTTAGCGACCAGCCTTGCCTTATGTCTCTCTAGGCTGCCATCTGACTTGCACTTTACCTTATACACCCATTTGCATCCAATTGCATTCTTTCCTTTAGGTAACTCAGCCAATTCCCATGTATCATTTTTGTCCAAAGCATCCATCTCTTCATCCATGGCTTTCTGCCATACATGCTCTCCAATAGCCTCTGAATAGCATGTAGGTTCCACATGCTTTACCATAGATGTCATGTATGCATAATGCATAGCAAAATCTCTATATGTCAATCTTTCCACTGGATATCTGACTCTCTGGGATCTCCGCAATGCATGCGGGTCACTCTGTACACCTGTAACACGAGCATGTGGTGGCACATATCTGTCCTGCCTAACACCAGGTGTGCGTACAACAGGTATCCCTAGCTCCTCATCCAAACTCTCTGAGCTAGAGGACTCATAGCCTGTGATCCCAATTCCTTCAACTTTCTTCTTGCCTTTATCCATAGCACTACTCCCAGTGCTTACACTCTCATGCCTCAATCGTCCTGACCATGGACGTACACTGCTACTACTCTCAGCTTCTGCTGCTGGCCCAGACATAGTAGTAGAACTAGAACTTGCTTGTGATGGCAAGTTCACAGGCACATTAGCCTCAAGTGTGTCAATGACTCCCTCATCTCTTGCTTTGTACCAACTAGCAAGCTCATCGAACACCACATCTCGTGAGATGACTACTTGTCTAGTTTGAGGGTTATAACATTTGTAAGCTTTTCGATCCTGTGCATATCCAACAAATACACATTTCTCTGCCTTAGGATCCAACTTCCGTCTTCTTTCATCAGGCACATGAACATAAGCTACACATCCAAAGACTTTAAGATGTCCAATGTCTGGCCTGTAACCTGTAAGCCGCATCTCTGGCGTGCTTCCATGAATGGCTGCTGTAGGTGATTTGTTCAGGATATACACTGCAGTAGCACATGCTTCTGCCCAATAGTAATCTGGCATGCTCTTTTCATTGAGCATTGCCCTTGCCACTTCACATATTACTCGATTCTTTCTCTCAGCCACACCATTCTGCTGAGGTGTATACCTGCATGTCAACTGTCTCCTTATCCCATGCTTCCGCAAGAAATGCTCAAAAGCTTTTGAGGTGTATTCACCACCTCCATCTGTTCTCAGACACTTAATCCAACAGCCATATTGTTTTTCTACAAGAGCTTTGAAATCCATGAATTTTTCCAGCACTTCACTCTTCTCTCTCAAAAAATATATCCATGTCATCCTGCTGAAGTCATCTATAAATGTCACATAGTATAGGCTTCCTTTGATAGATGGGTTTTGTGCTGGGCCCCATACATCACTGTGCACTATCTCAAGTGGTCTATTACTCATGTTTCCTTCTTTAGGAAACCTCAACCTTGCCTGCTTTCCAAACTGACAGGCTTCACAAACATGCATATGTCCATCATATTTGAATCGAGGCAATCCACTGACAATGCCTCTTGTTTGCATGTTCTTTAATCGCTGTATATTGACATGGCCAATCCTCTTGTGCCACATGTCAATGTCTTGCACAATCCCATTGCTCTTTGAAAACATGGCTGAGCTCAATTCTGGTATGCCTGCATCCAATTTGAACAACCTTCCTTCCTTCTTGCCCTTGGCAACCAATCTACAGCCATGCTTAAAATCTTCCACAAAACAGCCTTTCTCATTGAATCTGACTTGTAGTCCCTGCTCAACCATTTGTCCTACTGATGCCAAACTCTTTGTGATGGATGGTACATATAACACTTCTGACATATTTTTCACATTTCCATCATGCATCTTCAAAGGCACACTGCCAACATGTGTTATAAGATGCTGAGTATCATCTCCTGTGACCACATAACCATTTGTATCCAATGGTTGCATCTTCTCAAACCACTCACCATGACATGTCATGTGGTTTGAGGCACCTGAATCCATATACCATGACTCATCTCCAGCATTCTGAGAATCCATTATCCCCATAACATGCTTCATTGCAAAAAGATGATTCGAACTCCCATCATTGTTACTGGTAGATGCATAATTTCCATGTTGTGGTCTTCCATTCCTCACATCATTCTGCTTTTTGTAACAATCTTTTGCCAAATGTCCAAGTTTGCCACAATAGTAACATTCAATCCCATTCAAATTTTGTTGAGGACCTTGCCATCGTCCTCTACCACGAGCACCTGTTCCAAATCTCCCCCTATGGGATTGAAATCCACGACCTCCACGTGATCCAAATGATGACTGTGAATTCTGAAAATTCTGATGTGATTGTGGTTGAGTAGACCTGTCATTCCAACCACGTCCTCCACGGCCTCGAGGGGTAAATCTTTCCCTGCCTCGAGAGCCTCTAGATGAGTAAAAAGCCTGATTTCTTGCATGTTCATCATTGCTTGACGAGGATGCACCACCTGTAACACTCATACCACCAAGGCCAAGCTTCAATTCTTCCACAATGAGCAATGACACAAGCTCATTAAAGTCTGGCATTCCTCCCAATCTTACTGAGATGGAAGTGTCAAAAGATTTGTATTCTTTGCCTAAACCACGCAATGTGAGAGCAACCAAATCATCATCATCCATGGGGGCATGGATCGATGACAAGGAATCAGCATAACCCTTGATTTCCTGAACATACTCATGTATGCTCCTATTCCTTCGTGTTACACTGTGAATCTGTTGCTTAAGTTGTATTTTCCTTGCACCAGTGTCTGTCTCATACATTCGGCACAATATACCCCATGCTTCTTTCGGTGTATCTGCATCTTGGATGTGAATAAGCAAGGCATCTGTTACACATATTGAAAAATAATGCAACACCTTCGAAGACCGCTCTACCCACTGCTTGTGAGCCAGTAACTGAGCATTATTTGGTTGAGGAGGTAGGTATGGCTCCGGATCTTCCTCCGAGACAAGACTCCATAAACCTTTGCCTTTCAAAAAACTCTTCATCCGAAACTTCCACACTTGAAAGTTAGTGCGATCAAGCTTCTCTCCAACAATCTGTATCGGACCATCTCCCATTGTTGCAAAAAAATAGAGTAGATGTACCCTTTCGATTACAATGTACGAAGTACCTGTAATGCTCCAAATCTCTCCAAATCACATCAAATGCTTGCAAATTGTGTGCATTAACATCCCACAATGATTCACCAACAATGTACACTCGATCAAAGTTGAAATCAAATGAAACTCCTTCACAAAAAATTTTCTGGTTTTTTTCTCGCCAGTAAATTCTCGCCAGTAACCAGTCAAGATTATGCTCTAAATCCTTCAAATCTTGTCCAAATTCAATGATTCAACTTGCATTAGCTTCCCAACACATTGCTCCAACATATCCTAGAAGGGTTTGATCCAATTCTTCAAGGGGAATGAGAACCATCAATTTTTGTAACCTCTGGTTTGAATTTTTCTGCACCTGTCAGGTACCACCTCTCACTAAAAATGCTCTATCTCCTTCAAATCTTCTCCAAATCCAAAAATTTTTGATTCAAAAGTTTAGCAACTCATAGGACTTTACTTGTACCAAAGGAATTAGGCCAATTTGATATAGACAAAGATTAATGCCTTGATTAAAAATGCTCTGTTTCTGGACAGAATTTCTGCAAACCTGCACACCTCTGATAAATCACTTCAATGAGCTCCAAATACATGAAATGAGCTGCAACCAAGCATCACAAGGCCTTAGCAATGTATTTGCTAAACTCTCCAAGCTTTAAAGCATTCAATTTGGTGTCCAAATGAGTGAATTAGACCAAATTCATTGCAAACTTTTCAAGAAACTCTTCCAAAAAGCGCCGCCTTCTCTTGGAGCTCTAGGAGAGAGGGGTAATCACTAATGAGTGGATAGGTCTCTTAGCAATGACCTAATCTATCATGGGTATGAAGGGTTTGACTCAATTTTGAGTAGAATTGCCACAATTGATCCTCCACCGGGCATATGTTCTCTGTTTTTGTAGAGTCCAAAAAACCAGAATTTTTTTCTTCACAAATTGCCTGTAATGCATCAATTTTCATGCAATGGTTTGCTCCAGTGTTGCTAATACATGTGCCCTTTCACAATACATGAGAACCTCTGTGTTTCCTTTGTATTTGCACCAATACTTTTGACAAAATACATTCCTTCACAAGCTTTCCATGAAAGCTTCAAAACCAGAAATTTTCTGCTTGCTTTATGCACTTCAATCTTCACTGAACTTGCTCTTTGATACCTGCAATCCACAGAGGGGGTCTTGCTACACTCACCAATGGTCCTTAGCTCTCAGATCTGATGCCGATGTGTGCTCCACAGCTTCTCCTTTGCTCCAAGCTCCAATGGCTTCCTTCACAGCTTTTTCTTCTTCTTCTCTCTTCTCTCACTCACTCTCACAACTGAGCTAATGAGCTCTTGGCTCTGATACCATGATAAAAAACAGGAGCAGGATGTAACACACACAAGAGAAGCAAACCCTAATCCATATCCATCAACCATAAAGAAGGAGAGAAGCCATAGTCACCATATCTCTCACACACACAAAGGAGAACACAACATAGTGTTATGTCCACACTACAAGTAAACCTAATGTAATGTCCACACCACACATGACCAGCTGGACGCGGTCATAAACACACCACACGATATCTATCTACCATACTGTCACTCTGTCAGCACCCATGTGCTATCCTCCAGCTGTATACGAGCTTGATATTTCAACAAATTCTTGGAGCCAAGAGGGTTCTGTCTCCATACTAGGTTCAATGACTTTGTTGAGTTTGACTAAGAAAACTTGCTGACCCTTATGTGTTCCCTTGAGAAGATGTTTTGCCTTGACTACCCTAGATTTAGGTTTTCCTGTGATCCCCTGAACAGATATTACTTGGCCATGCTCATTTTCAAAAGTGATACTCCCCTGGTTACAATGAATGCTAGCTTTGTTTGCAATTAACCAATCCATCCCAAGGATTCCATCATAAATTCCTAATGGCAAGACTCTAAAGTGACCATGAGTTTGCTCATTACCCAGCTCAAAATCAAGGTTTCCTATAGAGTGGCGAGATACTACTTCTTTCCCACTGGCTAACTCTACAATCATTTTTCTAGCTGTTTTTTGACTCAAGTTTAATTTTTGCAAGCACCTAGGAGAAAGGAATGAATGGGTACTGCCACAATCAATCAAAAGCTGAAATGGCTTACCGTGATGAGTGGCGGGGGTTTGGATTACACCAAATTGTTTATTCGGACCTTGGTGTTCTACTGCCACATGGACAGTGGCATGCTCTTCTTCAGCCGTTTCCAAGGTCGGTTCTTCACTTATAACATAGGCAGTTCTAGCAACTGCTCCTCCGCGGCCTCTACCACGGCCACTGCCTCTTGCACCTTGGTGGGTAGGGGTTCCACGGCCTTGATTTCCTCTGTTACCTTGGGGAAATGATGTTGCCATGTTGGGACAGTTGGCTCTAAAGTGTCCCGGCTCATTGCACTCAAAACACAGAGGGCCTTCTCTAGAAGAAGCAGTATACGAGCGGGGGACAAAAGAGTTGCCTTGGCGCCCTCTGTTGTAGTAAGGAAAATTTTGTTGAGGTTTCTTGTAGGGTTGATCTTTAAGATTTGCCTCAGGGTAAGATCTCTTTTGATTCTTCGGTTTGTTAGCCTTCATTTCTTTCACAAGGGGCTTTGCTCGTATGAGAGCATCCTGTAATGTGCTTGGCCTCATTGCTTCAAGGCAGGAATCTAGGGGTTCATTTAGCCCTTGGCAGAAACGAGCCACTTGTTGGGAAGTAGTCATAGCTGGGGCATACTTTCGAAGGGTAATAAATTTGGAATAGTAGTCCTCAAGAGTTAAGCTGCACTGTCTAAGACTAAAAAACTCATTCATCTTTATGGATTCATGGGATGGAGGAAGATATCTTTCCTTCACTGCCTGCTTGATGTCTTCCCACGTTTGAGAATGCTCGGTGACTTCCTTGTCATCACGACACCACTGTTTCCACCAGAGTTTAGCATCTCCAATGAGGCGAAACCGTGCGAGCATAGACTGATTTGCTACTCCAGTACCGGCAACAGAGAAACAATCGTCCATCGCCTCAATCCAGACTTCAGCATCCTTCTCAACCTTTGAACCTTCTCCTTTAAAGGAGGGAGGTTGCATTTGCTTGAGTAGCAAGAGCTTCTTCTCCTGGGTATCGGTGTAAAGCGCATTGGGAAGTGGAGGGTGGTCGTCCTGGCCATCATTGTAAAAACAGTTTTAAGATTACAAGATTCATATTTGCACAACGCTTTTTTTTTGGAGAGTAAAACATTGAAATTATTTTATTTCCAAATATTTACAAGGATAAGTTTTATTACAAAGATCTGAGACTAATATAATTAGTCTTATTTGACATCAAGGGAAATTCCTAGGCTTGACTATGACATAAGGGTAGAGCGGTCCACATAGGTGAAATATGGGGGTTCCGCTGTAGTTTCTAAGACTCTAAAAACTGATGGTAAGGGTGGTAAACTCTGGATTGGGGTAGATCCCAACACCGCTACTCTATCAGTAAGACCTGCTTCACTTTGTCATACACCCAGCGATCCTGTGGTATGCGAACCCCATCTACAGTCACAGCGGTGTCGGCCCTGGGAGTACCGACGAACCAAAATAAGCGAATCATCTTCAACTTCTCAATCCAATGAATCCGCTTAAGGTCGGTGGTGAGGTTCCCAATTTGATCTGCTTGGATGAAGAAGTATCTCGGCCCACGACTCCAGAAATCTCTACCCAATCCTCTTTGAATACGAGAGAAATGAGGGAGGGATATCTTCTCTAATATCTGCACCATGGTGTCGCGGAACTCGAAAGTCGAGGAGTGAATAGCAGTCTCGAAGATGCATTGGAAAACTAGAAACTTGGAGTAGGCATCTTCCTCTTCCTACAGTCATTCAAACATCAATTCAACTTATTTGTTTTAGTAGGATGTTTTTACTAATTAGCATTATGTTAGGTAAAACATTCATTGCAAAACAATCCTTAAATGACAATTCCTAGGAGCTAAGATTGGCTCTGATACCAATTGTAAGGTTCCTCCCTTCTAAAATGGGAGAAACACTTAAGATAGTCCGCTAAGTCTTATCTTTGGAAAAATTTCCTATTCATCGACACCTTGACCCTGTAGAGATTCAAGGATACGATTCATAGGTATGACCTAGCTCTATCCCGTAGGGGGAGCGTGATTTTCTAAACATCAAATCACCCATAGGGCAATTGATCATAAATTGGGCAACTACTAGACTTGATTTCTAGAGACAACGCTTTTTTCCTCATCTTATGCAAGGCACAGCCCCGCTGGCCTAGTCTTCTAGAATAGAGTTGCCCAGGAACCTAACTATCTAACGTAGGGCTTTCACTTAATCTGTTGGAAAGCTACCCGACTAATCGGGTCCACCCGTCCGTAGGATGGTGCCGTCAGGGCAATCCATCCTCCCACTTTCCACCCTACTCACGCATCAATTTGTTTTCTAATTAATCCTACCACACTGTTTGACATAAATAAATATATTCCTTAATTAAGGCCCTTTTTCACAAGGTTCGTTAAAACAGCCTTCTTACACAATACAATCATACCAAAGACAAGATGTAATTATATAAAAAGTTTATATATGAACCAATTCCATACAAGCCAAACCGGCTCTCTTATTCTTATTCTGCCGATGATCTAGAATTCGGCCTTCCAGCCTCTACATGCTGGGCAAAACCCTACGGGACCATACACCTCATCCTTGGCCGTTGGCGAGGACTCAAGCCAACCTGTCGCCCTCTCAGGCTCCATCGCTCGATCCTCCCGCCCCTCAGAGGGATGTCTGCACACTAGGGTGGGCTTATTTACCGCACTAGCCTGGGCCCTCAGAACTAGGCAGTCTCATAATCTCTCGCCTCAATCGGCGATCCTTATTCTCCCAAAGGTATGAGGGATACCTTGCGCCATTCCTAGGCTTTGCTAACGACGCCGCCCGGCTACACAAGCACGGAACGGAGTTAGCGTTGAAGCCAAAAAAAAAATCTTGAATTCTAAAGATAACAACTTCAATGCAATTTACTAAATATAGCATTCACAATTCATGAAGATAACAATTTCAACGCAATACAACATCACATAATTCATAACTTTATATAATTTTTATGTCGTCATTTTAAAAGGAAAAGACACCTTTCATTAACACTAATTTAAGGAAAATCTCTTCTTTTGAAAATTAACCAAGCTAACCTGGCCACCGTTTCCTTGAGGGGCTTGAAAAGGGAGGACTGGAGCCGCATTGGGCGCATCTTCCCCCATCTCGTTGTTACGTGCTCCTCTTGAGGCAATATTTTGTCGTCTCCGAGATGAGGCCATCTTAGGCGTCGCCTCTTGTAGAGCTCGCTCTGCTGCGATCGAAACGCTTCAGTCAGATCTGAATTCCGAGCTCGTTTGCTCACCGTATGAGCAAAAGAATATGGCACACGAACCCTTTCTTGAGGCAAAAAACCCTTATTAAAGTCTACGCAAATGGGAGGGGGGATTGTGAGATGTCCTTAAGGGCAAAAACGTGGAGAGGGCTGGGAGGGGCTGCTGGAAGTCTCTTCACACGGGGAGGGGGAGAAGAGTTAAGGACACTGCCTCTAAGGAAGAGGGGGATGGAGGAATTTTAGCTTATCTGAAAAGAGCCAAATGAGGGGGTGTGAGAGGGGTGGCTGCAAGGGGCGGCTGTGTACGCTACACAGGGACGGACGGCGGTACGGACAGGGCATACGCTACACAGAAATGCGTGCCGTCTGTGGAGCATCCCGGGGGTTTATATAGCTGAGGGGTGAGGGTACGGGCGCTGCGCAAAGCAAGGATGAAAGGACGGTGTACCTTCAAAGGCTATGGATCAGTGGCTTGCATGGGTCTAGGGGAAAGGTACGGTGTTGGTTGTCCGGGAAAGGAGTGGTACGCATGTACCTTATCTGGTCTGGGGCAGCATGGGTGTCCACGTAGTAGGGGTACGCGTGGACCATACAGTGGGCAGCCGTCCTTTGGTTCTTGGGCAGCCATTGTACGGGCACCCTAGTAAGTGTGTATGGACCAAATTTTGGGGCCGGATACCCAAATTTGGGGCGCCCGCCTCGATTTGCGAGCCGAACCGCCCCGGGGGGCGAAATTTTTTTTTGTCCGGGAGGTTCTCCTGGTCGTAGGGATTCAGACCGTTCATCAATCGGATGCCCGTTCGTGGAGTTATTAAGGTTTAAAGGTCGTTGATTTTTAACTAAAATGATTGAAATTAGTGTATAGGCTTGATCTGGTGTCCGTTTTGGATGCTGTAAAATCCTATATTAAGGTAAAATCGCGCGCAGATTACAAATTTGGGCTCAAAATTTGAAGATTCTAAGTAGAAATGACTCAAATAATAAAATCATTGATTTTTATACCATAAAAACTCATAATTACATGGACATTTCTTTATTAGTGAAGATGGGTATGTTACATAATCTGGATCATGAGATGAGACTTCTTCCACCTTGACCAGTATGGGATTATATGGGATTGAAATTGCACTCAAGAAAGATTTGCGGCTAAGTGCATCTGCTACCACATTATCTTTCCCAGGGCGGAATTTGATGTCGAAGTCATATTCTTGTAAAATTTCAATGCCGCATGTTGAGGTTAGGCTGGGTGAAGATCCACTTTAGACTTTTGTGGTCAGTTACAAGCTGGAACTTGCCCCCTAAGAGATAATGTCTCCATAATTTGAGGCAATGAGCAACTGCTAAGAGCTCCAAATCATGGGTGGCATAATTTGCTTCATATTGCTTCAGCTTGCGGGAAGTATAGGCGACTGGTCTTCCTTCTTGGCCTAAGACACCACCAAGTGCTAGACTACTAGCATCGGTAACCACTTCAAATTTCTTGGAGAAATCAGGAAGCTTTAAGACTGGGGCAGAAGTAATAATGACCTTCAGGTGATCAAAGCTGTTTTGATGGATTGGCAGCCATACTATTTTGCAATCCTTCTTAAGAAGATCTGTCAAAGGTGCAGCTACCAAGGCATAATCTTTGATAAAAATCCTATACCAACCCGTGATTCCCAAAAACCCATGAACTTCACGAACTGATTTAGGGGGTGGCCATTCTAGAATATCCTTGACCTTGGCGGGGTCTACTGAGATGCCATCTTTGGAGACAATGAATCCAAGATACTCAATTTGATGAGTAAAGAAGGTACATTTGCTTTTCTTGGCATAGAGTTTGTGTCTCCGCAGCGATTGCAGAACTCTACGCACATGCTCCTCATGCTCTTCCATTGATTTGGAGTAGATTAAGATGTCATCAAAGAAAACAAGCACAAATTCATCCAAGTAAGGACGGAATATATCTTGCATTAGGCGGTTGAAGGTTGCAGGAGCATTGGTTAACCCGAATGACATTACAGTAAACTCATAGTGGCCATAACGGGTATTGAAGGCTGTTTTGGGTATATCTGCTTCCTTGACTTTGATCTGATAGTAACCAGACCTCAAATCTATTTTTGAGAAGACTTTGGCCCCATGAAGCCTGTCAAGAAGTTCGTCGATGCGAGGGATAGGATACTTATTCTTGACAGTGACTTGATTTAGCCCTCGATAATCTATGCAGAGGCAGAGAGTTCCGTCCTTCTTTTTTTGGAAAAGAATAGGTGCTCCCCAAGATACTACTTCTTTCCCACTGGCTAACTCTACAATCATTCTTCTAGCTGTTTTTTGACTCAAATTTAATTTTTGCAAGCACCTAGGAGAAAGGAATGAATGGGTACTGCCACAATCAATCAAAAGCTGAAATGGCTTACCGTGATGAGTGGCGGGGGTTTGGATTACACCAAATTGTTTATTCGGACCTTGGTGTTCTACTGCCGCATGGACAGTGGCGCGCTCTTCTTCAGCCATTTCCAAGGTCGGTTCTTCACTTATAACACAGGCAGTCCTAGCAACTGCTCCTCCGCAGCCTCTGCCACGGCCACTGCCTCTTGCACCTTGGTGGATAGGGGTTCCACGGCCTTGATTTCCTATGCTACCTTGGGGAAATGATGTTGCCATCTTGGGACAGTTGGCTCTAAAGTGTCCCGGCTCATTGCACTCAAAACACAGAGGGCCTTCTCTAGAAGAAGCAGCATACGAGCGGGGGACAGAAGAGTTGCCTTGCCGCCCTCTGTTGTAGTAGGGGAAATTCTGTTGAGGTTTCTTGTAGGGTTGATCTTTAAGATTTGCCTCACGGTAAGATCTCTTTTGATTCTTCGGTTTGTTAGCCTTCATTTCTTTCACAAGGGGCTTTGCTAGTATGAGAGCATCCTGTAATGTGCTTGGCCTCATTGCTTCAAGGCGGGAATCTAAGGGTTCATTTAGCCCTTGGCAGAAACGAGCCACTTGCTGGGAAGTAGTCATAGTTGGGGCATACTTTCGAAGGGTGATAAATTTGGAATAGTAGTCCTCAAGAGTTAAGCTGCACTGTCTAAGACTAAAAAACTCATTCATCTTTATGGATTCATGGGATGGGGGAAGATATCTTTCCTTCACTGCCTGCTTGATGTCTTCCCATGTTTGAGAATGCTCGGTGACTTCCTTGTCACGGCACCACTGTTTCCACCAGAGTTTAGCATCTCCGATGAGGCGAAACCGTACGAGCATAGACTGATTTGCTACTCCAGTACCGGCAGCAGAGAAACAATCGTCCATCGCCTCAATCCAGACTTCAGCATCCTTCTCAACCTTTGAACCTTCTCCTTTAAAGGAGGGAGGTTGCATTTGCTTGAGTAGGAGATTCTTCTCCTGGGTATCGGTGTAAAGCGCATTGGGAAGTGGAGGGTGGTCGTCCTGGCCATCATTATAAAAACAATTTTAAGATTACAAGATTCATATTTGCACAACGCTTATTTTTGGAGAGTAAAACATTGAAATTATTTTATTTCCAAATATTTACAAGGACAAGTTTTATTACAAAGATCTGAGACTAATATAATTAGTCTTATTTGACATCAAGGGAAATTCCTAGGCTTGACTATGACATAAGGGTAGAGCGGTCCACATAGGTGAAATATGGGGGTTCCGCTGTAGTTTCTAAGACTCTAAAAGATGATAACGGTGGTAAACTCTGGATTGGGACAGATCCCAACACAGCTACTCTATCAGCAGGTAAGACCTGCATCACTTTGTCATACACCCAGCGATCCTGAGGTATGCGAACCCCATCTATAGTCACAGAGGTGTCGGCCCTGGGGGTACCGACGAACCAAAATAAACGGATCATCTTCAGCTTTTCAATCCAACGAATACACTTAAGGTCGGTGGTGAGATTCCCAATTTGATCTGCTTAGATGAAGAAGTATCTCGGCCCACGACTCTAGAAATCTCTACCCCATCCTCTTTGAATACGAGAGAAATGAGGGAGGGATATCTTCTCTAATATCTACACCATGGTGTCGCGGAACTCGAAATTCGAGGAGTGACTAGCAGTCTCGAAGATGCATTGGAAAACTAGAAACTTGAGTCGGATCTGAATTCTGAGTTTGTTTGCTCACCCGTATGAGCAAAAGAGTATGACGCACGAACCCTTTCTTAAGGCAAAAAACCCTTATTAAAGTCTACGCAAATGGGGGGGGATTGTGAGATGTCCTTAAGGGTAAAAACGTGGAGGAGGGCTGAGAGGACTGCTGTAAGTCTATTCACACGGGGGGAGAAGAGTTAAGGACACTGCCTCCTAGCAAGAGGGGAATGGAGGAAAAATTGCCTATCTGAAAAGAGGCAAATGAGGGGGTGTGAGAGAGGTGGCTGCAAGGGGCGGCTGTACTATAGCAAGTACAACAAGTACACTGCACAGGGACAGACGACGGTACGGATGACAGTACAACAGGGCATACGCTGCACAAAAATGCGTGCTACCTGTGGAACACCCCGGGGGTTTATATAGCTGAGGGGTATGGGTACGGGCACTGCACAAAGCAAGGACGAAAGGACGGTGTACCTTCAAAGGCTATGGATCAGTGGCTTGCATGGGTCTAGGGGAAAGGTACGGTGTCGGTTGTCCGGGAAAGGAGTGGTACGCATGTACCTTATCTGGTCTGGGACAGCATGGGTGTCCATGTAGGGGTACGTGGGGACCATACAGTGGGCGGCCGTCCTTTGGTTCTTGGGCAGCCATCGTACGGGCACCCTAGTAAGTGTGTACAGACCAAATTTTTAGGGTGGGATACCCAAATTTTTAGGGCGAGATACCCAAATTTGGGGCACACGTCTCGATTTGTGTGCTGGACCGCCCCGGGGGGCGAAAATTCTTTTTGTCCGCCGGGAGGTTCTCCTGGTCGTAGGGGTTCAGACCGTTCGTCAATCGGACGCCTAGTCGTGCATTTATTAAGGTTGAGTAAATGGATTATTATCTTGGTTAAATTAAGATACAGGTACAACTTCTCCTTGCCTTGACGCTGCCCCGTTCTTGTGCTTGTGTAGCCGGACGGCAGAGACGTTAGTAAGGCCCGGAGTTGGCCCATGGTATCCCTCATACCATTGGGAGAATGAGGTTCGCCGATTGAGGCGAGTGATTGTGATGCTGCCTAGTTCTGAGCCCCCAGGCTAGTGCGGTGAATTAGCCCACCCTAGTGTGCAGACATCCCTCTGAGGGACGGGAGGATCGAGCGATGGAGCCTTAGAGGGCGACAGGCCGGCTTGAGTCTTATCTTGGCATTATTGTATTGTGTAAAAAGACTGTTTTAACAAACCTTGTGAAAAGGACCTTAATTAAAGAACTTATTTTTTTATGTCAAACAGTGTGGTGAGATTAATTAGAAAACAAATTGACACGTGAGTAGGGTGGAAAGTGGGAGGATGGAATGCCCCGACAGCATCATCCTACGGACGGGTGGACCCGATTAGTCGGGTAGCTTTCCAACATATTAAGTGAAAGCCCTACGTTAGATAAATAGGTTCTCGAGCAATTCTATTCTAGAAGACTAGGCCAGCCGGCTGTGCCTTGCATGGATGAGGAAAAAAGCGTTGTCTCTAGGAATCAAGACTAGTAGTTGCCCAAATTATGATCAATTACCCTATGGGTGATTTGATTTTTTGAAGACCACGCTCCCCCTGTAGGATAGAACTGGGTCTTACCCATGAATCGTATCCTTGAATCTCTGTATGGTCAAGGTGTCGATGTGAGAAGGAAATTTTCTCTAAGATAAGACTTAGTGGACTATCTTAAGTGTTTCCCCCATTTTGGAAAGGGGGAAACCTTACAAGTGGTATCAAAGCCGATCTTAGTTCCTAGGATTTGTTTTTCAAAGGTTAACTATCAAGGGACTAAAACAAGAGATTGTTAATCATATGAGGACGAATCAATCATCTCTACTGGCCATAGAAGTGATATGAATATCCTCACATGTTGAGACAATCATCCTATGAAATTGTTCTTGTATCTTGGGGGTGCACACGCAAGATATTTGTACAATAAATTTGAGAAATAAGATTGGGGAGAAAACCTTTTGTGAGAAAAACATAGGGTGATCAAATTAAGAAACTAGTGAGAGACTAAATGACTAGAAGGATAGACCGAAACTTTGTTTAGAGAAATTTTCAGGATATCTCATTAATTTGTATATTATAAATTATTAAGGTTATAACTCCATTAAGATTTGAATAGTTGACATGTGAATGCCATCCATTGGATGCTTTACACTAGGACGATCATCCAAGATCTAGAACCCATCTCAGACAAACATGGGTCTAACTTCGGATGTGTAATTCCCAGAGGATCATGCTCTTAGTGTGTTAATCCCAAGATACTAGATGTGTAATTCTCAAAAAAATAAAGATCTCAGATGTATTAATCTTGACTGCCTTCAAATGTGGTGCTATGATAAGTATTTGATAGTTTTGAACTTTTACTGGATACAATGAAAGAAGTAGCTCACCCTTGCTCGCATCTAAAAATTGTAAGAAATGCCAAATTAGTTGGAAGCATTGTTGTCAATCTAACCACCACTGGAGCTAGAATCAGTTTTATGAGATGCCATGAAATTACACCTTCGTGAAAGGTTTTGTCCTCCAAGATTTCGAGAGGATAAATTGAATGCATTTTTGGAGCTAACCCAAGAAGGAAAGACCCTAAAAGAATACCACCAAACTTTTGTTAACCTTCTCTGATCAACTCTACAGATGGATGAGGTAACTCTTCTCCATCGATTCATTTGGAAGATTAATCTACCTTTGAATAACCTCATCAAGAATGTAAAACCATCCTCTATTTCAGAAGCCATAATTATAGCCAGAGACTGTGATAAAGTTTTTATATATAGAAAGTGTCAAGAAGGACATGAGTCCTTCCATGTTAATCAAGAAGGACATGAGTCCTTCCATGTTAATCAAGAAGAGGTCTCCTAATTCAAGAGGAACGTCAAGCCCACCCCTGGCTACAAGGAATCATGAGCTAGAGCAAAAAATTAGGTCAAGAAATAGGGATAGTGGGGTTAAAGATAATCGAATTCAACATGTATTTCTATGAGTAAATAGAAGAGGATTGGTGCAAGATTCATGTGGAGTAATGTGCATGATGAATAGAGCTATTCTACAAGACGATACTAAGATTATGAAATTGCTATCATAGGTTAGATTGCATAAAGGATTGATTCCCTTATGTTTTTTCATGACAATTTGTTAAGTACCATATTACATGGGGGTATAGCATAAGGAATTCGAAGGTTCATAGCATATGAGAGGTATATGGAATCATGAACTTAGGATAATAAGGCCAATTAGCTTTAGAATAATAGACCTTTTGGAGGCAAAACAAAACGAGCCAAACACAGGAAATAAGGGACTCGGAACAATGTTTAGATAAACGAAGATTTCTACCTAGTGGGGACACCACTTTGAAAGAGACAGGAGGATTAACTTAGATACTATCCTAGCTCGCGAGATGAGGACATCTCGAATCTTTTAAGTGGGGGAGATAAAAAATCTAGAATTTGGCCTTCCAGCCTCTACATGCTGGGCAAAACCCTACGGGACCATACACCTCATTGTCGGCCGCTGGCGAGGACTCAAGCCAGCCTGTCGCCCTCTCCGGCTCCATCGCTCGATCCTCCCGTCCCTCAGAGGGATGTCTGCACACTAGGGTGGGCTTATTTACCGCACTAGCCTGGGCCCTCAGAACTAGGCAGCCTCATAATCTCTCGCCTCAATCGGCGATCCTTATTCTCCCAATGGTATGAGGGATACCTTGGGTCATTCTCGGGCTTTGCTAACGACGCCGCCCGGCTACACAAGCATGGAACGGAGTTAGCGTTGAAGCCAAAAAAAAAACTTGAATTCTAAAGATAACAATTTCAATGCAATTTATTAAATATAGCATTCACAATTCGTGAAGATAACAATTTCAACGCAATTTATCGAATACAGCATCACATAATTCGTAACTTCATACAATTTTTGTGTCGTCATTTTAAAAGGGAAAGATACCATTTATTAACACTAATTTAAGAAAAATCTCTTCTTTTAAAAATTAACCAAGCTAACCTGGCCACCATTTCCTTGAGGAGCTTGAAAAGGGAGGGCTAGAGCCGCATTGGGAGCATCTTCCCTAATCTCGTTATTGCGCGCTCCTCTTGAGTCAATATTTTGATGTCTCCGAGAAGAGGCCATCTTAGGCATCGCCTTGTAGAGCTCGCTGCTACAATCGAATCGCTTCAGTTGGATCTGAATTCTGAGTTTGTTTGCTCACCGTATCAGCAAAAGAGTATGACGCACGAACCCTTTCTTAAGGCAAAAAACCCTTATTAAAGTCTACGCAAATGGGGGGGATTTGTGAGATGTCCTTAAGGGTAAAAACGTGGAGGAGGGCTGAGAGGACTGCTGTAAGTCTATTCACACAGGGGGAGGAGAAGAGTTAAGGACACTGCCTCCTAGCAAGAGAGGAATGGAGGAAAATTGGCCTATCTGAAAAGAGGCAAATGAGGGGGTGTGAGAGAGGTGGCTGCAAGGGGCGGCTGCAAGTACAGCAAGTACACTGCACAGGGACAGACGACGGTACGGACGACAGTACAACAGGGCATACGCTGCACAGAAATACGTGCTGCCTGTTGAACACCCCGGGGGTTTATATAGCTGAGGGGTATGGGTACGGGCGCTGCACAAAGCAAGGACGAAAGGACGGTGTACCTTCAAAGGCTATGGATCAGTGGCCTGCATGGGTCTAGGGGAAAGGTACGGTGTCGGTTGTCCGAGAAAGGAGTGGTACGCATGTACCTTATCTGGTCTGGGGGCATGCATGGGTCTAGGGGAAAGGTACGGTGTCGGTTGTTCGGGAAAGGAGTGGTACGCATGTACCTTATCTGGTCTGTGGGGGCAGCATGGGTGTCCACGTAGGGGTACGTGGGGACCATACAGTGGGCGACCATCCTTTGGTTCTTGGGCAGCCATCGTACGGGCACCCTAGTAAGTGTGTACGGACCAAATTTTTGGGGCGGGGCACCCAAATCTGGGGCGCCCGTCTCGATTTGCATGCCGGACCGCCTCGGGGGGCGAAATTTTTTTTCGTCCGGGAGGTTCTTCTGGTCATAAGGGTTCAGACCGTTTGTCAATCGGACGCCCAGTCGTGCATTTATTAAGGTTTAAAGGTCGCCGTTTTTTAACTAAAATAACTGAAATTTGTGTATAGGCTTGATCCGGTGTTCGTTTTGGATGCTATAAAATCCTATATTAGGGTAAAATCGCGCGCAAATTCCAGATTTGGGCTCAGAATTTGAAGATTCTAATAGAAATGACTCAAATAATATAATCATTGATTTTTATACCATAAAAACTCATAATTACATGGACATTTCTTTATTAGTGAAGATGGGTATGTTACATCCTCCCCCCTTAAAGAAATCGAGATGTCCTCATCTCATCATGAATTGGGGATAATCCTTTAAGAGTGTAGCTTCCCAAGTTGCATCCTCTTCAAGGTAATCTTTCCACTGTACTAGATGTTCTACAAGAGTTCTATTTCGGAGTTGCCTTTCCCTAGAATCTATGATACTACTCTGCTGTAACTCAAGGACTCCTTGAGTAGGGATTACAACTTGTTCATCATCAAGAATATGATCGAGACTGGGGACATATGGTTTTAACAAACTTACATGAAATACATTATGGACTTTGATATGGGCTGGGAGTTAGAGTTTATAGGCACTTTTACCTAGACACTTGATAACTATATAGGCATTTTTACCTAGACACTTGATAACTATATAAGGACCACAATACCTAGGGCTGAGCTTCTTATATTTCCCAAGTAATAGAGAACTTCGTTTGGGTCGCACTCGTAGAAGAACTTTGTCTCCTTCCTTGAAGATCCTTTCAGACCTCTTGTTGCATAAAGCTTTTGTCGATCTTGGGCAGCTTTAATATCCTTTTGGATTGCCTTGGTTTGTTCCTCCATTTCTTCGAGCATTTTCCTGGATGCCTCAACTCTTATGGTTGGATCAGAGAAATTTAGAGGAGACAGGCATTCTTGCCCATAGAGTGCCTTGAATGGTGACATTCCTATGCTTTGATGATAAGATGCATTGTAGGCAAATTCTACCAGAGGAAGGTATTGAATCCACCTTCTTGGTTCCCGTCCACAATATGCTCTGAGAATGTTTTCAATTACTTGATTTACTCTCTCAGTCTAGCCATCGGTCTCTGGATGATAAGCTGTGCTAAAGCAAAGTTGAGTTCTCAGGGCTTGCAATAAGGAATATGTTTATTTATGTCAAACAGTTAACCTTACAATTGGTATCAGAGCCGATCTTAGTTCCTAGGATTTGTTTTTCAAAGGTTAACTGTCAAGGGACTAAAACAAGAGATTGTTTATCATATGAGGACGAATCAATCATCTCAACTGGCCATAGAAGTGGTATGAATATCCTCACATGTTGAGACAATCATCCTATGAAATTGTTCTTGTATCTTGGGGGTGCACACGCAAGATATTTGTGCAATAAATTTGAGAAATAAGATTAGGGAGAAAACCTTTTGTGAGGAAAACATAGGGTGATCAAATTAAGAAACTAGTGAGAGACTAAATGACTAGAACGATAGACCGAAACTTTGTTTAGAGAAATTTTCAGGATATCTCATTAATTTGTATATTATAAATTATTAAGGTTATAACTCCATTAAGATTTGAATAGTTGACATGTGAATGCCATCCATTGGATGCTTTACACTAGGACGATCATCCAAGATCTAGAACCCATCTCAGACAAATATGGGTCTAACTTCGGATGTGTAATTCCCAGAGGATCATGCTCTTAGATGTGTTAATCCCAAGATACTAGATGTGTAATTCTCAAAAAAATGAAGATCTCAGATGTATTAATCTTGACTGCCTTCAAATGTGGTGCTATGATAAGTATTTGATAGTTTTGAACTTTTACTGGATACAATGAAAGAAGCAGCTCACCCTTGCTCGCGTCTAAAAATCGTAAGAAATGCCAAATTAATCTGCCTTCAAATGTGGTGCTATGATAAGTATTTGATAGTTTTGAACTTTTACTGGATACAATGAAAGAAGCAGCTCACCCTTGCTCGCGTCTAAAAATCGTAAGAAATGCCAAATTAGTTGGAAGCATTGTTGTCAATCTAACCACCACCACTGGAGCTAGAATCAGTTATGAGATGCCATGAAATTACACCTTTGTGAAAGGTTTTGTCCTCCAGGATTTTGAGAGGATAAAATGAACGAATTTTTAGAGCTAACCCTTGAAGGAAAGACCTTAAAAGAATACCACCAAACTTTTGTTAAACTTCTCTGATTTACTCTAGAGATGGATGAGGTAACTCTTCTCCATCGATTCATTTGGAAGCTTAATCTACCTTTGAATAACCTCATCAAGAATGTAAAACCATCCTCTATTTCAGAAGCCATAATTATAGCCAGAGACTGTGATAAAGTTTTTATATATAGAAAGTGTCGAGAAGGACATGAGTCCTTCCATGTTAATCAAGAAGAGGTTTCCTAATTCAAGAGAAACATCAAGCCCACCCCTGGTTAGAAGGAATCAGGAGCTAGAGCAAAAAATTAGGTCAAGAAATAGGGATAGCGAGGTTAAAGATAATCGAATTCAACAAGTATTTCTATGAGTAAATAGAAGAGGATTGGTGCAAGGTTCATGTGGAGTAATGTGCATGATGAATAGAGCTATTCTACAAGACGATACTAAGATTATGAAATTGCTATCATAGGTTAGATTGCATAAAGGATTGATTCGCTTACGTTTTTCCATGACAATTTGTTAAGTACCATATTACATGGGGGTATAGAGAATAAGGAATTCGAAGGTTCATAGCATATGAGAGGTATATGGATGCATGAACTTAGGATAATAAGGCCAATTAACTTTAGAATAATAGACCTTTTGGAGGCAAAACAAAACGAGCCAAACACAGGAAATAAGGAACTTGGAACAATGTTTAGATAAAAGAAGATTTCTACCTAGTGGGGACACCACTTTGAAAGAGACAGGAGGATTTATTTAGATACTACCCTAGCTCGTGACATGAGGACATCTCGAATCTTTTAAGTGGGGGAGATTGTAAGGTCCCTCCCAAGCCATGTATGTATGTGTCTCTTTTAATATAGATTTCAATAAGGAAAGAGAGTGTAATTAGAGAAGAGTGAGACAATAAGGCTAGAAACATTAGAAAAGTGTTAGAATAAAAATATTAGCTCCAAAAGTCCTAAAAGAAATAAAATCATAAGAATAGTTCTATTAAGAGATAAGTATCCCCAAAAATAGAATTTCGAATTTAGGTGATAAAAGGTCGTATTTAGAGTACTTTTATACATTAAGAGTCCATGCATACTAAAAATGTGGAAAAACAACGCGTTTCTAAAGATGGTGCGTTTGTGGCTATATACAGACGTTTTTGCCTATTCTGCCCGCGTAGGCTTGTAGAACAAATGCCTTCGCGTTCTTTTGACTGGTTATATGACCATATTCTGAGTTTTTGTCAGAGAGTTATGGCCAAAACAATTTGCTGTTTCTGTCAGGGTCTCTACACAGAGAAAACTGTAAGAAGGCAGCAAGTAGTCTCAAGGTAATCCTAGAGCTTGAGATGCATATATCCCTTCATTCTTATCTAATATCTCAGAAAAGAAGCTTAGATTGCTATGGTCTTTCGGAAGAAGAGACCAAAACTCCATAGCTTTTCTTTTAGAGAAAGAATAGTATGCCGTAGTCCTGTAAGAGAAGGCTATTTTGCCATAGACCTTAGAAAGAGAGAAGAGTCACAGTACGAGTAAGAGGAGATAAAGCTTGGGGATAATTGGATGATTTCAATCATAAGACAAGGTATTAGAAGACTGCATTCTCTTATGTCAAGTTCTAAAGCTCTTGTTAACGAGCAAAGGCAACGATAAACGATAAATTTCTATAAGGTATATACATATTTTGTTTTTCAATTATATATCATTCTTAGGGGTTGAGGTATGGCCCCGGCTTCTCTATTAATTGTTAATAGTGATTTATTTGATTGATTTACTATTTAAAGTTTGTATTCTTTTAAACAACAGCATATGCCTTAATAACGAAAGGACAGTGTACCTTCAAAGGCTATGGATCAGTGGCCTGCATGGGTCTAGGGGAAAGAACACCATATTGGGGAATATGGGAATTTCTCATAAGTTTGGGACATGTGGTCAAATCTTTGGATTAATCATAACTTGAACACCGTTACTCCAAATTGAGCGCTCTATAGCTCACTAGATTCCATTTTCCAAGCGCTTTCCAACGATAGGTCACATGATATGGTTTTGAAAAACTTTTAGGCATGTTATCCAGGTCCCACCTTTTTAGCATTCAAAAAATGGGAGTTGGGAAATTCCCAAACTCACGAATATAGTGTTAAAGGTAATGTGTCGGTTGTCCGGGAAAGGAGTGGTACGTATTTCTGTGCAGCGTATGTCTTGTTGTACTGTCGTCCGTATCGCCGTCTATCCCTGTGCAGTATACTTGTTGTACTTGCTGTAGTACAGCCGCCCCTTGCAGCCACCTCTCTCACACCCCCTCATATGCCTCTTTTCAGATAGGCCAATTTTCCTCCATTCCTCTCTTGCTAGGAAACAGTGTCCTTAACTCTTCTTCCCCCCCGTGTGAATAGACTTACAGTAGTCCTCTCAGCCCTCCTCCACGTTTTTACCCTTAAGGACATCTCACAATCCCCCCCTCCCAATTTGCGTAGACTTTAATAAGGGTTTTTTGCCTTAAGAAAGGCTTCGTGCGTCATACTCTTTTGCTCATACGGTGAGCAAACGAACTCAGAATTCAGATCCGACTGAAGCGTTTCGATCGCAGCAGCAGCGAGCTCTACAAGGCGATGCCTAAGATAGCCTCTTCTCGGAGACATCAAAATATTACCTCAAGAGGAGCGCGCAATAACGAGATTAGGGAAGATGCTCCCAATGCGGCTCCAGCCCTCCCTTTTCAAGCTCCTCAAGGAAATGGTGGCCAGGTTAGCTTGGTTAATTTTTAAAAGAAGAGATTTTTCTTAAATTAGTGTTAATAAATGGTATCTTTACCTTTTAAAATGACGACATAAAAATTATATGAAGTTACGAATTATGTGATGCTGTATTCGATAAATTGCGTTGAAATTGTTATCTTCACGAATTGTGAATGCTATATTTAATACGTTGCATTGAAGTTGTTATCTTTAGAATTCAAGATTTTTTTTTTTTGGCTTCAACGCTAACTTCGTTCTGTGCTTGTGTAGCCGGGCGGCATCGTTAGCAAAGCCCGGGAATGACCCAAGGTATCCCTCATACCATTGGGAGAATAAGGATCGCCCATTGAGGCGAGAGATTATGAGGCTGCCTAGTTCTGAGGGCCCAGGCTAGTGCGGTAAATAAGCCCACCCTAGTGCACAGACATCCCTCTGAGGGGCTGGAGGATCGAGCGATGGAGCCTGAGAGGGAGACAGGCCGGCTTGAGTCCTCGCCAGCGGGCCGACGATGAGGTGTATGGTCCCGTAGGGTTTTGCCCAGCATGTAGAGGCTGGAAGGCCGAATTCTAGATCATCGGCGGTATAAAGGAAAAGAATAAGAGAGCCGGTTTGGCTTGTATGAAATTGATTCATGTATAAACTTTTTTGTTATAAATCTTGTCTTGGCATTATTGTATTGTGTAAAAAGGCTGTTTTAACAAACCTTGTGAAAAGGACCTTAATTAAAGAACTTGTTTATTTATGTCAAACAGTGTGGTAGGATTAATTAGAAAACAAATTGACGCGTGAGTAGGGTGGAAAGTGGGAGGATGGAATGCCCCGACGGCACCAGCCTACGGACGGGTGGACTCGATTAGTCGGGTAGCTTTCCAATATATTAAGTGAAAGCCCTACGTTAGATAAATAGGTTCTCGAGCAATTCTATTCTAGAAGACTAGGCCAGCGGCTGTGCCTTGCATGGATGAGGAAAAAAGCGTTGTCTCTAGGAATCAAGACTAGTAGTTACCCAATTTATGATCAATTGCCCTATGGGTGATTTGATGTTTAGAAAATCACGCTCCCCCTGCGGGATAGAGCTAGGTCATACCTATGAATCGTATCCTTGAATCTCTACAGGGTCAAGGTGTCGATGAATAGAAAAATTTTCCCAAGATAAGACTTAGTGGACTATCTTAAGTGTTTCTCCCATTTTAGTTCCTAGGATTTGTTTTTCAAAGGTTAACTGTCAAGGGACTAAAACAAGAGATTGTTTATCATATGAGGATGAATCAATCATCTCTACTGGCCATAGAAGTGATATGAATATCCTCACATGTTGAGACAATCATCCTATGAAATTGTTCTTGTATCTTGGGGGTACACATGCAAGATATTTGTACAATAAATTTGAGAAATTAGATTGTGGAGAAAACCTTTTGTGAGGAAAAACATAGGGTGATCAAATTAAGAAACTAGTGAGAGACTGAATAGAAGGATAGACCCAAAACTTTGCTTATGGAAATTTTCAAGACATATCTCATTAGTTCGCATATTATAAATTATTACGATTATAACTCCATTAAGGTTTGAATAGTTGACGTGTGAATGCCATCCATTGGATGCTTTACACTAGGACGATCATCCAAGATCTTGAACCCATCTCACATAAACATGGGTCTAACTTCAGATGTGTAATTCCCAGAGGATCATGCTATTAGATGTGTCAATCCCAAGGCACTAGATGTGTAATTCTCAAAAAATGACGATCTCACATATATTAATCCAGAGTGCCTTTAGATGTGGTGCTATGATAAGTATTTGATAGTTTTGAGCTTTTCACGGATACAATGAAAGAAGCAAGTTCACCCTTGCTCGTCTAAAAATCGTAAGAAATGCCGCATTAGTCTTACCACTGGAGCTAGAATCAGTTTATGAGATGCCATGAAATTACACATTCATGAAAGGTTTTGTCCTTTAGGATTTTGAGAGGATAAAATAAACGAATTTTTGGAGCTAACCCAAGAAAGGAAGACTCTAAAAGAATACCACCAAAACTTCTCCGATTTACTTTAGAGATGGATGAGGTAACTCTTCTCCATTTGGAAGCTTAATCTACCTTTGAATAACCTCATCAAGAATGTAAAACCATCCTCTATTTCAGAAGCCATAATTATAGCCAGAGACTCTGATAAAGTTTTTATATATAGAAAGTGTCGAGAAGGACATGAGTCCTTCCATGTTAATCAAGAAGAGGTCTCCTAATTCAAGAGGAACGTCAAGCCCACCCCTGGCTACAAGGAATCATGAGCTAGAGTAAAAAATTAGGTCAAGAAATAGGGATAGCGGGGTTAAAGATAATCGAATTCAACAAGTATTTCTATGAGTAAATAGAAGAGGATTGGTGCAAGATTCATGTGGAGTAATGTGCATGATGAATAGAGCTATTCTACAAGACGATACTAAGATTATGAAATTGCTATCATAAGTTAGATTGCATAAAGGATTGATTCTCTTACGTTTTTCCATGACAATTTATTAAGTACCATATTACATGGGGGTATAGAATAAGGAATTCGAAGGCTCATAGCATATGAGATGTATATGGATACATGAACTTAGGATAATAAGGCCAATTAACTTTAGAATAATAGACCTTTTGGAGGCAAAACAAAACGAGCCAAACACATGAAATAAGGGACTAGGAACAATGTTTAGATAAAAGAAGATTTCTACCTAGTGGGGACACCACTTTGAAAGAGACAGGAGGATTTACTTAGATACTACCCTAGCTCACGAGATGACATCTCGAATCTTTTAAGTGGGAGAGATTGTAAGGTCCCTCCCAAGCCATGTATGTATGTGTCTCTTTTAATATAGATTTCAATAAGGAAAGAGAGTGTAATTAGAGAAGAGTGAGACAATAAGGCTAGAAACATTAGAAAAGTGTTAGAATAAAAATATTAGCTCCAAAAGTCCTAAAAGAAATAAGAACATAAGAATAGTTCTATTAAAGAGATAAGTATCCCCAAAAATAGAATTTCGAATTTAGGTGATAAGAGGTCATATTTAGAGTACTTTTACATATTTAGAGTCCATGCATACTAAAAATGTGGAAAAACAACGCGTTTCTAAAGATGGTGCGTTTGTGGCTATATACAGACGTTTTTGCCTATTCTGCCCACATGTCTTCCCGTTCTTTTGACTGGTTATATGACCATATTCTGTGTTTTTATCAGAGAGTTATGGCCAAAACAATTTGATGTTTCTGTCAGGGTCTCTACAAAGAGAAAACTGTGAGAAGGCAGCAAGTAGTCTCAAGGTAATCCTAGAGCTTGAGATGCATATATCCCTTCATTCTTATCTAATATCTCAGAAAAGAAGCTTAGATTGCTATGGTCCTTCGGAGGAAGAGACCAAAACTCCATAGCTTTTCTTTTAGAGAAAGAATAGTATGCCGTAGTCCTGTAAGAGAAGGCTATTTTGCCATAGACCTTAGAAAGAGAGAAGAGTCACAGTACGAGTAAGAGGAGATAAAGCTTGGGGATAATTGGATGATTTCAATCGTAAGACAAGGTATTAGAAGACTCCATTCTCTTATGTCAAGTTCTAAAGCTCTTGTTAACGAGCAAAGGCAACGATAAACGATAAATTTCTATAAGGTATATGCATATTTTGTTTTTCAATTATATATCATTCTTAGGGGTTGAGGTATGGCCCCGGCTTCTCTATTAATTGTTAATAGTGATTTATTTGATTGATTTACTATTTTAAGTTTGTATTCTTTTAAACAACAGCATATGCCTTAATAACGAAAGGACGGTGTACCTTCAAAGGCTATGGATCAGTGGCCTGCATGGGTCTAGGAAAAAGGTACGTTGTCGGTTGTCCGGGAAAGGAGTGGTACGCATTTCTGTGCAGCGTATGCCCTGTTGTACTGTCATCCGTACTGCCGTCTATCCCTGTGCAGTGTACTTGCTGTACTTGCTGTAGTACAGCCACCTCTTGCAGCCACCTCTCTCACACCCCCTCATTTGCCTCTTTTCAGATAGGCCAATTTTCCTCCATTTTTCTCTTGCTAGGAGAGACAGTGTCCTTAACTCTTCTCCCCCCCATGTGAATAGACTTACAGCAGTCCTCTCAGCCCCCCTCCACATTTTTACCCTTAAGGACATCTCACAATCCCCCCCTCCCAATTTGCGTAGACTTTAATAAGGGTTTTTTGCCTTAAGAAAGGGTTCGTGCGTCATACTCTTTTGCTCATACGATGAGCAAACGAACTCAGAATTCAGATCCGACTGAAGCGTTTCGATCGCAGCAGCGAGCTCTACAAGGCGACCCCTAAGATGGCCTCTTCTCGGAGATGTCAAAATATTACCTCAAGAGGAGCGCGCAATACGAGATTAGGGAAGATGCTCCTAATGCGGCTCCAGCCCTCCCTTTTCAAGCTCCTCAAGGAAATGGTGGCCAGGTTAGCTTGGTTAATTTTTAAAAGAAGAGATTTTTCTTAAATTAGTGTTAATAAATGGTATCTTTCCCTTTTAAAATGACGACATAAAAATTGTATGAAGTTACGAATTATGTGATACTCTATTCGATAAATTACGTTGAAATTGTTATCTTCACGAATTGTGAATGCTATATTTAATAAGTTGCATTGAAGTTGTTATCTTTAGAATTCAAGATTTTTTTTCTGGCTTCAACGCTAACTTTGTTCCGTGCTTGTGTAGCCGGGCGGCATCGTTAGCAAAGCCCGGGAATGACCCAAGGTATCCCTTATACCATTGGGAGAATAAGGATCGCCGATTGAGGCGAGAGATTATGAGGCTGCCTAGTTTTGAGGGCCCAGGCTAGTGTGGTAAATAAGCCCATCCTAGTGCACAGACATCCCTCTGAGGGGCAGGAGGATCGAGCGATGGAGCCTGAGAGGGCGACCGGCCGGCTTGAGTCCTCGCCAGCGGCCGACGATGAGGTGTATGGTCCTGTAGGGTTTTGCCCAGCATGTAGAGGCTGGAAGGTCGAATTCTAGATCATCGGCGGTATAAAGGAAAAGAATAAGAGAGCCGGTTTGGCTTGTATGAAATTGATTCATGTATAAACTTTTTTGTTATAAATCTTGTCTTGGCATTATTGTATTGTGTAAAAAGGCTGTTTTAACAAACCTTGTGAAAAGGACCTTAATTAAAGAACTTGTTTATTTATGTCAAACAGTGTGGTAGGATTAATTAGAAAACAAATTGACGCATGAGTAGGGTGGAAAGTGGGAGGATGGAATGCCCCGACGGCACCATCCTACGGACGGGTGGACTCGATTAGTCGGGTAGCTTTCCAACATATTAAGTGAAAGCCCTACGTTAGATAAATAGGTTCTCGAGCAATTCTATTCTAGAAGACTAGGCCAGCGGCTGTGCCTTGCATGGATGAGGAAGAAAGCGTTGTCTCTAGGAATCAAGACTAGTAGTTACCCAATTTATGATCAATTGCCCTATGGGTGATTTGATGTTTAGAAAATCACGCTCCCCCTGCGGGATAGAGCTAGGTCATACCTATGAATCGTATCCTTGAATCTCTACAGGGTCAAGGTGTCGATGAATAGAAAAATTTTCCCAAGATAAGACTTAGTGGACTATCTTAAGTGTTTCTCCCATTTTAGTTCCTAGGATTTGTTTTTCAAAGGTTAACTGTCAAGGGACTAAAACAAGAGATTGTTTATCATATGAGGACGAATCAATCATCTCTCTACTGGCCATAGAAGTGATATGAATATCCTCACATGTTGAGACAATCATCCTATGAAATTGTTCTTGTATCTTGGGGGTGCACACGCAAGATATTTGTACAATAAATTTGAGAAATTAGATTGGGGAGAAAACCTTTTGTGAGGAAAAACATAGGGTGATCAAATTAAGAAACTAGTGAGAGATTGATTAGAAGGATAGACCCAAAACTTTGTTTATGGAAATTTTCAGGACATATCTCATTAGTTCGCATATTATAAATTATTAAGATTATAACTCCATTAAGGTTTGAATAGTTGACGTGTGAATGCCATCCATTGGATGCTTTACACTAGGACGATCATCCAAGATCTTGAACCCATCTCACATAAACATGGGTCTAACTTCAGATGTGTAATTCCCAGAGGATCATGCTATTAGATGTGTCAATCCCAAGGCACTAGATGTGTAATTCTCAAAAAATGACGATCTCACATATATTAATCCAGAGTGCCTTTAGATGTGGTGCTATGATAAGTATTTGATAGTTTTGAGCTTTTCACGGATTCAATGAAAGAAGCAAGTTCACCCTTGCTCGTCTAAAAATCGTAAGAAATGTCGAATTAGTTGGAAGCACTGTTGTCAATCTTACCACTGGAGCTAGAATCAGTTTATGAGATGCCATGAAATTACACCTTTGTGAAAGGTTTTGTCCTCTAGGATTTTGAGAGGATAAAATAAACAAATTTTTGGAGCTAACCCAAGAAAGGAAGACCCTAAAAGAATACCACCAAACTTTTGTTAAACTTCTCCGATTTACTCTAGAGATGGATGAGGTAACTCTTTTCCATTTGGAAGCTTAATCTACCTTTGAATAACCTCATCAAGAATGTAAAACCATCCTCTATTTCAGAAGCCATAATTATAGCCAAACTCTGATAAAGTTTTTATATATAGAAAGTGTCGAGAAGGACATGAGTCCTTCCATGTTAATCAAGAAGAGGTCTCCTAATTCAAGACGAACGTCAAGCCCACCCCTGGCTACAAGGAATCAAGAGCTAGAGCAAAAAATTAGGTCAAGAAATAGGGATAGCGGGGTTAAAGATAATCGAATTCAACAAGTATTTCTATGAGTAAATAGAAGAGGATAGCGGGGTTAAAGATAATCGAATTCAACAAGTATTTCTATGAGTAAATAGAAGAGGATTGGTGCAAGATTCATGTGGAGTAATGTGCATGATGAATAGAGCTATTCTACAAGACGATACTAAGATTATGAAATTGCTATCATAGGTTAGATTGCATAAAGGATTGATTTCCTTACGTTTTTCCATGACAATTTGTTAAGTACCATATTACATGGGGGTATAGAATAAGGAATTCGAAGGTTCATAGCATATGAGAGGTATATGGATGCATGAACTTAGGATAATAAGGCCAATTAACTTTAGAATAATAGACCTTTTGGAGGCAAAACAAAACGAGCCAAACACAGGAAATAAGGGACTCGGAACAATGTTTAGATAAAAGAAGATTTCTACCTAGTGGGGACACCACTTTGAAAGAGAGAGGAGGATTTACTTAGATACTACCCTAGCTCGCGAGATGACATCTCGAATCTTTTAAGTGGGAGAGATTGTAAGGTCCCTCCCAAGCCATGTATGTATGTGTCTCTTTTAATATAGATTTCAATAAGGAAAGAGAGTGTAATTAGAGAAGAGTGAGACAATAAGGCTAGAAACATTAGAAAAGTGTTAGAATAAAAATATTAGCTCCAAAAGTCCTAAAAGAAATAAGAACATAAGAATAGTTCTATTAAAGAGATAAGTATCCCCAAAAATAGAATTTCGAGTTTAGGTGATAAGAGGTCATATTTAGAGTACTTTTACACATTTAGAGTCCATGCATACTAAAAATGTGGAAAAACAACGCGTTTCTAAAGATGGTGCATTTGTGACTATATACAGACGTTTTTGCCTATTCTGCCTATACTTTCATGTAGACCAGATGCCTTCTCGTTCTTTTGACTGGCTATATGACCATATTCTG
Organism: Cibotium barometz; assembly: GCF_041138505.1. Taxonomy (NCBI): domain Eukaryota; kingdom Viridiplantae; phylum Streptophyta; class Polypodiopsida; order Cyatheales; family Cibotiaceae; genus Cibotium; species Cibotium barometz. The sequence goes on along the minus strand of NC_141050.1, from coordinate 64,157,223 downwards.
AGTTTTTATCAGAGAGTTATGGCCGAAACAATTTGATGTTTCTGTCAGGGTCTCTACATAGAGAAAACTGTGAGAAGGCAGCAAGTAGTCTCAAGGTAATCCTAGAGTTTGAGATGCATATATCCCTTCATTCTTATCTAATATCTCAGAAAAGAAGCTTAGATTGCTATGGTCCTTCGGAGGAAGAGACCAAAACTCCATAGCTTTTCTTTTAGAGAAAGAATAGTATGCCGTAGTCCTGTAAGAGAAGGCTATTTTGTCATAGATCTTAGAAAGAGAGAAGAGTCACAGTACGAGTAAGAGGAGATAAAGCTTGGGGATAATTGGATGATTTCAATCGTAAGACAAGGTATTAGAAGACTCCATTCTCTTATGTCAAGTTCTAAAGCTCTTGTTAACGAGCAAAGGCAACGATAAACGATAAATTTCTATAAGGTATATACATATTTTGTTTTTCAATTATATATCATTCTTAGGGGTTGAGGTATGGCCCCAGCTTCTCTATTAATTATTAATAGTGATTTATTTGATTGATTTACTATTTAAAGTTTGTATTCTTTTAAACAACAGCATATGCCTTAATAACGAAAGGACGGTGTACCTTCAAAGGCTATGGATCAGTGGCCTGCATGGGTCTAGGGAAAAGGTATGGTGTCGGTTGTTCGAAAAAGGAGTGGTACGCATTTCTGTGCAGCGTATGCCCTGTTGTACTGTCGTCCGTACCGCCATCTATCCCTGTGCAGTGTACTTGCTGTACTTGCTGTAGTACAGCCGCCCCTTGCAGCCACCTCTCTCACACCCCCTCATTTGCCTCTTTTCAGATAGGCCAATTTTCCTCCATTTCCCTCTTGCTAGGAGGCAGTGTTCTTAACTCTTCTCCCCCCCATGTGAATACACTTACAACAGTCCTCTCAGCCCCCCTCCACGTTTTTACCCTTAAGAACATCTCACAATTTTCCCCCCCATTTGCGTAGACTTTAATAAGGGTTTTTTGCCTTAAGAAAGGGTTCGTGCGTCATACTCTTTTGCTCATATGGTGAGCAAATGAACTCACAATTCAGATCTGACTGAAGCGTTTCGATCGCAGCAGCGAGCTCTACAAGGCGACACCTAAGATGGCCTCTTCTCGGAGACGTCAAAATATTGCCTCAAGAGGAGCTCGCAATAACGAGATTAGGGAAGATGCTTCCAATGCGGCTCTAGCCCTCCCTTTTCAAGCTCCTCAAAGAAATGGTGGCCAGGTTACCTTGGTTAATTTTTAAAAGAAGAGATTTTTCTTAAATTAGTGTTAATAAATGGTATCTTTCCCTTTTAAAATGACGACATAAAAATTGTATGAAGTTACGAATTATGTGATGCTGTATTCGATAAATTGCGTTGAAATTGTTATCTTCACGAATTGTGAATGCTATATTTAATAAATTACATTGAAGTTGTTATCTTTAGAATTCAAGATTTTTTTTTGGCTTCAACGCTAACTCCGTTCCGTGCTTGTGGAGCCGGGCGGCATCGTTAGCAAAGCCCGGGAATGACCCAAGGTATCCCTCATACCATTGGGAGAATAAGGACCGCCGATTGAGGCGAGAGATTATGAGGCTGCCTAGTTCTGAGGGCCCAGGCTATTGCGGTGAATTAGCCCATCCTAGTGCGCAGACATCCCTTTGAGGGGCGGGAGGATCTAGCGATGGAGCCTGAGAGGGCGACAGGCCGGCTTGAGTCCTCGCCAGCGGCCGACGATGAGGTGTATGGTCCCGTAGGGTTTTGCCCAGCATGTAGAGGCTAGAAGGCCGAATTCTAGATCATCGACGGTATAAAGGAAAAGAATAAGAGAGCCGTTTGGCTTGTATGAAATTGATTCATGTATAAACTTTTTTGTTATAAATCTTGTCTTGGCATTATTGTATTGTGTAAAAAGGCTGTTTTAACAAACCTTGTGAAAAGGACCTTAATTAAAGAACTTGTTTATTTATGTCAAACAGTGTGGTAGGATTAATTAGAAAACAAATTGACGCGTGAGTAGGGTGGAAAGTGGGAGGATGGAATGCCCCGACGGCACCATCCTACGGACGGGTGGACTCGATTAGTCGGGTAGCTTTCCAACATATTAAGTGAAATCCCTACGTCAGATAAATAGGTTTGCGAGCAATTTTATTCTAGAAGACTAGGCCAGTGATTGTGCCTTGCATGGATGAGGAAAAAAGCCTTGTCTCTAGGAATCAAGACTAGTAGTTACCCAATTTATGATCAATTGTCTTATGGGTGATTTGATGTTTAGAAAATCACGCTCCCCCTACGGGATACAGCTAGGTCATACCTATTAATCGTATCCTTGAATCTCTACAGGGTCAAGGTGTCGATGAATAGAAAAATTTTCCCAAGATAAGACTTAGTGGACTATCTTAAGTGTTTCTCCCATTTTAGTTCCTAGGATTTGTTTTTCAAAGGTTAACTATCAAGGGACTAAAACAAGAGATTGTTTATCATATGAGGACGAATCAATCATCTCTACTCGCCATAGAAGTGATATGAATATCCTCACATGTTGAGACAATCATCCTATGAAATTGTTCTTGTATCTTGGGGGTACACACGCAAGATATTTGTACAATAAATTTGAGAAATTAGATTGGGGAGAAAACCTTTTGTGAGGAAAAACATAGGGTGATCAAATTAAGAAACTAGTGAGAGACTGAATAGAAAGATAGACCCAAAACTTTGTTTATGGAAATTTTCAGGACATATCTCATTAGTTCGCATATTATAAATTATTAAGATTATAACTCCATTAAGGTTTGAATAGTTGACGTGTGAATGCCATCCATTGGATGCTTTACACTAGGACGATCATCCAAGATCTTGAACCCATCTCACATAAACATGGGTCTAACTTCAGATATGTAATTCCCAGAGGATCATGCTATTAGATGTGTCAATCCCAAGGCACTAGATGTGTAATTCTCAAAAAAGGAAGATCTCACATATATTAATCCAGAGTGCCTTTAGATGTGGTGCTATGATAAGTGTTTGATAGTTTTGAGCTTTTCACGGATACAATGAAAGAAGCAAGTTCACCCTTGCTCGTCTAAAAATCGTAAGAAATGCCGAATTAGTTGGAAGCACTGTTGTCAATCTTACCACTAGAGCTAGAATCAGTTTATGAGATGCCATGAAATTACACCTTCGTGAAAGGTTTTGTCCTCTAGGATTTTGAGAGGATAAAATAAACGAATTTTTGGAGCTAACCCAAGAAAGGAAGACCCTAAAAGATAACCACCAAACTTTTGTTAAACTTCTCCGATTTACTCTAGAGATGCATGAGGTAACTCTTCTCCATCGATTCATTTGGAAGCTTAATCTACCTTTGAATAACCTCATCAAGAATGTAAAACCATCCTCTATTTCAGAAGCCATAATTATAGCCAAACTCTGATAAAGTTTTTATATATAGAAAGTGTCGAGAAGGACATGAGTCCTTCCATGTTAATCAAGAAGAGGTCTCCTAATTCAAGAGGAACGTCAAGCCCACCCCTGGCTATAAGGAATCAGGAGCTAGAGCAAAAAATTAGGTCAAGAAATAGGGATAGCGGGATTAAAGATAAGCGAATTCAACAAGTATTTCTATGAGTAAATAGAAGAGGATTGGTGCAAGATTCATGTGGAGTAATGTGCATGATGAATAGAGCTATTCTACAAGACGATACTAAGATTATGAAATTGCTATCGTAGGTTAGATTGCACAAAGGATTGATTCCCTTACGTTTTTCCATGACAATTTGTTAAGTACCATATTACATGGGGGTATAGAATAAGGAATTCGAAGGTTCATAGCATATGAGAGGTATATGGATGCATGAACTTAGGATAATAAGGCCAATTAACTTTAGAATAATAGACCTTTTGGAGGCAAAACAAAACGAGCCAATCACAGGAAATAAGGGACTCGGAACAATGTTTAGATAAAAGAAGATTTCTACCTAGTGGGGACACCACTCTGAAAGAGACAGGAGGATTTACTTAGATACTACCCTAGCTCGCGAGATGAGGACATCTCGAATCTTTTAAGTGGGGGAGATTGTAAGGTCCCTCCCAAGCCATGTATGTATGTGTCTCTTTTAATATAGATTTCAATAAGGAAAGAGAGTGTAATTAGAGAAGAGTGAGACAATAAGGCTAGAAACATTGGAAAAGTGTTAGAATAAAAATATTAGCTCCAAAAGTCCTAAAAGAAATAAGAACATAAGAATAGTTCTATTAAGAGATAAGTATCCCCAAAAACAAAATTTTGAATTTAGGTGATAAGAGGTCATATTTAGAGTACTTTTACACATTTAGAGTCCATGCATACTAAAAATGTGAAAAAACAGCGCATTTCTAAAGATGGTGCGTTTGTGGCTATACACAGACGTTTTTGCCTATTCTGCCTTTGCTAGCTTGTAGACCAGATGCCTTCTCGTTCTTTTGACTGGCTATATGACCATATTCTGAGTTTTTATCAGAGAGTTATGGCCGAAACAATTTGATGTTTCTGTCAGGGTCTCTACATAGAGAAAACTGTGAGAAGGCAGCAAGTAGTCTCAAGGTAATCCTAGAGTTTGAGATGCATATATCCCTTCATTCTTATCTAATATCTCAGAAAAGAAGCTTAGATTGCTATGGTCCTTCGGAGGAAGAGACCAAAACTCCATAGCTTTTCTTTTAGAGAAAGAATAGTATGCCGTAGTCCTGTAAGAGAAGGCTATTTTGCCATAGACCTTAGAAAGAGAGAAGAGTCACAGTACGAGTAAGAGGAGATAAAGCTTGGGGATAATTGGATGATTTCAATCGTAAGACAAGGTATTAGAAGACTCCATTCTCTTATGTCAAGTTCTAAAGCTCTTGTTAGAGCAAAGGCAACGATAAACGATAAATTTCTATAAGGTATATACATATTTTGTATTTCAATTATATATCATTCTTAGGAGTTGAGGTATGGCCCTGGCTTCTCTATTGATTGTTAATAGTGATCTATTTGATTGATTTACTGTTTGTATTCTTTTAAACAGCAGCATATGTCTTAATAAAGAATGTCTTATCGCAATCTCAAGTTAAAATGTAAAAATCTGTGTGAGAAAAGGATTGGTTTCTTAAGAAGGTAACATGGATTCTTTAGTTGAGTAAATGGATTGTTATCTTGGTTAAATTAAGATACAAGTACAACTTCTCCCTGCCTTGACGCTGCCCCGTTCTTGTGCTTGTGTAGCCGGACGGTGGAGACGTTAGTAAGGCCTGGAGTTCGCCCATGGTATCCCTCATACCATTGGGAGAATGAGGTTCGCCGATTGAGGCACGAGTGATTGTGATGCTGCCTAGTTCTGAGGGCCCAGGCTAGTGCGGTGAATTAGCCCACCCTAGTGCGTAGACATCCCTCTGAGGGGCGAGAGGATCGAGCGATGGAGCCTGAGAGGGCGACACGCCGGCTTGAGTCCTCGCCAGCGGCGGCCGACGATGTGGTGTATGGTCCCGTAGGGTTTTGCCCAGCATGTAGAGGCTGGAAGGCCGAATTCTAGATCATCGGCGGTATAAAGGAAAAGAATAAGAGAGCCGGTTTGGCTTGGATAAAATTGATGTATGTATAAACTTTTCTTTTAAATCTTGTCTTGGCATGTATGTATTGTGGAAGAAGGCTGTTTTAATAAACCTTGTGAAAAGGGTCTTAATTAAGGAATATATTTATTTATGTCAAACAGTGTGGTAGGATTAATTAGAAAATAAATTGACGTGTGAGTAGGGTGGAAAGTGGGAGGATGGAATGCCCCAACGGCACCATCCTATGGACGGGTGGACCCGAAGTGAAAGCCCTACGTTAGATAAATAGGTTCTCGAGCAATTCTATTCTAGAAGACTAGGTCAACGGCTGTGCCTTGCATGGATGAGGAAAAAAGCGTTGTCTCTAGGAATCAAGACTAGTAGTTGCCCAAATTATGATCAATTATCCTATGGGTGATTTGATTTTTAGATGACCACGCTCCCCTTGCGGGATAGAACTATGTCTTACCTATGAATCGTATCCTTGAATCTTTGTATGGTCAAGGTGTCGATGAGTAGGAAATTTTCCCAACATAAGACTTAGTGGACTATCTTAAGTGTTTCCCCCATTTTGGAAGAGGGGAAACCTTACAAGTCGTATCAGAGCCAATCTTAATTCCTAGGATTTGTTTTTCAAAGGTTAACTCTCAAGGGACTAAAACAAGAGATTGTTTATCATATGAGGACGAATCAATCATCTCTACTGGCCATAGAAGTGATATGAATATCCTCACATGTTGAGACAATCATCCTATGAAATTGTTCTTGTATCTTGGGGGTACACACGCAAGATATTTATACAATAAATTTGAGAAATAAGATTGGGGAGAAAACCTTTTGTGAGAAAAACATAGGGTGATCAAATTAAGAAACTAGTGAGAGACTAAATGACTAGAAGGATAGACCGAAACTTTGTTTAGAGAAATTTTCAGGATATCTTATTAATTTGTATATTATAAATTATTAAGGTTATAACTCCATTAAGATTTGAATAGTTGACATGTGAATGCCATCCATTGGATGCTTTACACTAGGACGATCATCTAAGATCTAGAACCCATCTCAGACAAATATGGGTCTAACTTCGGATGCGTAATTCCCAGAGGATCATGCTCTTAGATGTGTTAATCCCAAGATACTAGATGTGTAATTCTCAAAAAAAATGAAGATCTCAGATGTATTCATCTTGACTGCCTTCAAATGTGGTGCTATGATAGGTATTTGATAGTGTATTTGTACAATAAATTTGAGAAATAAGATTGGGGAGAAAACCTTTTGTGAGGAAAACATAGGGTGATCAAATTAAGAAACTAGTGAGACACTAAATGACTAGAAGGATAGACCGAAACTTTGTTTAGAGAAATTTTCAGGATATCTCATTAATTTGTATATTATAAATTATTAAGGTTATAACTCCATTAAGATTTGAATAGTTGACATGTCAATGCCATCCATTGGATGCTTTACACTAGGACGATCATCCAAGATCTAGAACCCATCTCAGACAAACATGGGTCTAACTTCCGATGTGTAATTCCCAGAGGATCATGCTCTTAGATGTGTTAATCCCAAGATACTAGATGTGTAATTCTCAAAAAAATGAAGATCTCAGATGTATTAATCTTGACTGCCTTCAAATGTGGTGCTATGATAAGTATTTGATAGTTTTGAACTTTTACTGGATACAATGAAAGAAGCAGCTCACCCTTGCTCGCGTCTAAAAATCGTAAGAAATGCCAAATTAGTTGGAAGCATTGTTGTCAATCTAACCACCACTGGAGCTAGAATCATTTATGAGATGCCATGAAATTACACCTTCGTGAAAGGTTTTGTCCTCCAGGATTTCAAGAGGATAAAATGAACGAATTTTTGGAGCTAACCCAAGAAGGAAAAACCCTAAAAGAATACCACCAAACTTCTCCGATTTACTCTAAAGATGGATGAGGTAACTCTTCTCCATCGATTCATTTGGAAGCTTAATCTACCTTTGAATAATTTCATCAAGAATGTAAAACCATCCTCTATTTCAGAAGCCATAATTATAGCCAGAGACTGTGATAAAGTTTTTATATATAGAAAGTGTCGAGAAGGACATGAGTCCTTCCATGTTAATCAAGAAAAGGTCTCCTAATTCAAGAGGAACGTCAAGCCCACCCCTGGCTACAAGGAATCATGAGCTAGAGCAAAAAATTAGGTCAAGAAATAGGGATAGCGGGGTTAAAGATAATCGAATTCAACAAGTATTTCTATGAGTAAATAGAAGAGGATTGGTGCAAGATTCATGTGGAGTAATGTGCATGATGAATAGAGCTATTCTACAAGACGATACTAAGATTATGAAATTGCTATCATAGGTTAGATTGCATAAAGGATTGATTCCCTTACGTTTTTCCATGACAATTTGTTAAGTACCATATTACATGGGGGTATAGAATAAGAAATTCGAAGGTTCATAGCATATGAGAGGTATATGGATGCATGAACTTAGGATAATAAGGCCAATTAACTTTAGAATAATAGACCTTTTGGAGGCAAAACAAAACGAGCCAAACACAGGAAATAAGGGACTCAGAACAATGTTTAGATAAAAGAAGATTTCTACCTAGTGGAGACACCACTTTGAAAGAGACAGGAGGATTTACTTAGATACTACCCTAGCTCGCGAGATGAGGACATCTCAAATCTTTTAAGTGGGAGAGATTGTAAGGTCTCTCCCAAGCCATGTATGTACGTGTCTCTTTTAATATAGATTTCAATAAGGAAAGAGAGTATAATTAGAGAAGAGTGAGACAATAAGGCTAGAAACATTAGAAAAGTGTTAGAATAAAAATATTAGCTCCAAAAGTCCTAAAAGAAATAAGAACATAAGAATAGTTCTATTAAGAGATAAGTATCGCCAAAAATAGAATTTCGAATTTAGGTGATAAGAGGTCATATTTAGAGTACTTTTACACATTTAGAGTCCATGCATACTAAAAATGTGGAAAAACAACGCGTTTCTAAAGATGGTGCGTTTGTGGCTATATATAGAAGTTTTTGCCTATTCTGCCCAATTTTTGTTGTAGACCAGATGCCTTCCCGTTCTTTTGACTGGTTATATGATCATATTCTGAGTTTTTATCAGAGAGTTATGGCTGAAACAATTTGTTGTTTCTGTCAGGGTCTCTACACAGAGAAAACTGTGAGAAGGCAACAAGTAGTCTCAAGGTAATCCTAGAGCTTGAGATGCATATATCCCTTCATTCTTATCTAATATCTCAGAAAAGAAGCTTAGATTGCTATGGTCCTTCGGAGGAAGAGACCAAAACTCCATAGCTTTTCTTTTAGAGAAAGAATAGTATACCGTAGTCCTATAAGAGAAGGCTATTTTGCCATAGACCTTAGAAAGAGAGAAGAGAAGGCTATTTTTGCCATAGTCCTATAAGAGAAGGCTATTTTGCCATAGTCCTATATAAGAGAAGGCTATTTTGCCATAGACCTTAGAAAGAGAGAAGAGTCACAATACGAGTAAGAGGAGATAAAGCTTGGGGATAATTGGATGATTTCAATCGTAAGACAAGGTATTAGAAGACTCCATTCTCTTATGTCAAGTTCTAAAGCTCTTGTTAACGAGCAAAGGCAACGATAAACGATAAATTTCTATAAGGTATATACATATTTTGTTTTTCAATTATATATCATTCTTAGGGGTTGAGGTATGGCCCCGGCTTCTCTATTAATTGTTAATAGTGATTTATTTGATTGATTTACTATTTAAAGTTTGTATTCTTTTAAACAACAGCATATGCCTTAATAAAGAATGTCTTATCGCAATCTCAAGTTGAAATGCAAAAATCTTTGTGAAAAGGATTGTTTTCTTAAGAAGGTCACATGGATTCTAGTCCTATGGTTTAGTTGAGTAAATGGATTATTATCTTGGTTAAATTAAGGTACAGGTACAACTTCTCCCTGACTTGATGCTGCCCTGTTCTTGTGCTTGTGTAGCCGGACGGCGGAGACGTTAGTAAGGCCCAGAGAAGTTGGCCCATGGTATCCCTCATACCATTGGGAGAATGAGGTTCGCCTATTGAGGCGAGTGATTGTGATGCTGCCTAGTTCTGAGGGCCCAGGCTAGTGCGGTGAATTAGCCCACTCTAGTGTGCAGACATCCCTCTGAGGGACGGGAGGATCGAGCGATGGAGCCTGAGAGGGCGACAGGCCGGCTTGAGTCCTCGTCAGCGGCCGACGATGAGGTGTATGGTCCCCGTAGGGTTTTGCCCAGCATGTAGAGGCTAGAAGGCCAAATTCTAGATCATCGGCAGAATAAAGGAAAAGAATAAGAGAGCCAGTTTGGCTTATATGGAATTGACTCATGTATAAACTTTTTATATAAATATATCTTGTCTTTGGCATGATTGCATTGTGTAAAAAGGTTGTTTTGTGAAAAGGGCCTTAATTAAGGAATATGTTTATTTATGTCAAACAGTGTGGTAGGATTAATTAGAAGACAAATTGATGCGTGAGTAGGGTGGAAAGTGGGAGGATGGAATGCCCCGACGGCACCATCCTACGGACGGGTGGACCTGATTAGTCGGGTAGCTTTCCAACATATTAAGTGAAAGCCCTACGTTAGATAAATAGGTTCTCGAGCAATTCTATTCTAGAAGACTAGGCCAGCGGCTGTGCCTTGCATGGATGAGGAAAAAAGCGTTGTCTCTAGGAATCAAGACTAGCAGTTACCCAAATTATGATCAATTACCCTATGTGTGATTTGATTTTTGGAAGACCACGCTCTCCCTGCGGGATAGAACTGGGTCTTACCCATGAATCGTATCCTTGAATCTCTATATGGTCAAGGTATCGATGAGTAGGAAATTTTCTCTAAGATAAGACTTAGTGGACTATCTTAAGTGTTTCCTCCATTTTGGAAAGAGGGGAACCTTACAAGTGGTATCAGAGCCGATCTTAGTTCCTAGGATTTGTTTTTCAAAGGTTAACTGTCAAGGGACTAAAACAAGAGATTGTTTATCATATGAGGACGAATCAATCATCTCTACTGGCCATAGAAGTGATATGAATATCCTCACATGTTGAGACAATCATCCTATGAAATTGTTCTTGTATCTTGGGGGTGCACACGTAAGATATTTGTACAATAAATTTGAGAAATAAGATTGGGGAGAAAACCTTTTGTGAGGAAAACATAGGGTGATCAAATTAAGAAACTAGTGAGAGACTAAATGACTAGAAGGATAGACCGAAACTTTGTTTAGAGAAATTTTCAGGATATCTCATTAATTTGTTTATTATAAATTATTAAGGTTATAACTCCATTTAGATTTGAATAGTTGACATGTGAATGCCATCCATTGGATGCTTTACACTAGGACGATCATCCAAGATCTAGAACCCATCTCAGACAAACATGGGATGTGTAATTCCCAGAGGATCATGCTCTTAGATGTGTTAATCCCAAGATACTAGATGTGTCATTCTCAGAAAAATGAAGATCTCAGATGTATTAATCTTGACTGCCTTCAAATGTGGTGCTATGATAAGTATTTGATAGTTTATAACTTTTACTGGATACAATGAAAGAAGCAGCTCACCCTTGCTCGCGTCTAAAAATCGTAAGAAATGTCAAATTAGTTGGAAGCATTGTTGTCAATCTAACCACCACTGGAGCTAGAATCATTTATGAGATGCCATGAAATTACACCTTCGTGAAAGGTTTTGTCCTCCAGGATTTCGAGAGGATAAAATGAACGAATTTTTGGAGCTAACCCAAGAAGGAAAGACCCTAAAAGAATACCACCAAACTTTTGTTAAACTTCTCCGATTTACTCTAAAGATGGATGAGGTAACTCTTCTCCATTGATTTATTTGGAAGCTTAATCTACCTTTGAATAACTTCATCAAGAATGTAAAACCATCCTCTATTTCACAAGCCATAATTATAGCTAGAGACTGTGATAAAGCTTTTATATATAGAAAGTGTCGAGAAGGAGATGAGTCCTTCCATGTTAAACAAGAAGAGGTCTCCTAATTCAAGAGGTCTCCTAATTCAAGAGGAACGTCAAGCCCACCCCTGGCTACAAGGAATCATGAGCTAGAGCAAAAAATTAGGTCAAGAAATAGGGATAGCGGGGTTAAAGATAATCGAATTCAACAAGTATTTCGATGAGTAAATAGAAGAGGATTGGTGCAAGATTCATGTGGAGTAATGTGCATGATGAATAGAGCTATTCTACAAGACGATACTAAGATTATGAAATTGCTATCATAGGTTAGATTGCATAAAGGATTGATTCCCTTACGTTTTTCCATGACAATTTGTTAAGTACCATATTACATGGGGGTATAGAATAAGGAATTCGAAGGTTCATAGCATATGAGAGGTATATGGATGCATGAACTTAGGATAATAAGGCCAATTAACTTTAGAATAATAGACCTTCTGGAGGCAAAACAAAACGAGCCAAACACAGGAAATAAGGGACTCGGAACAATGTTTAGATAAAAGAAGATTTCTACCTAGTGGGGACACCACTTTGAAAGAGACAGGAGGATTTACTTAGATACTACCCTAGCTCGCGAGATGAGGACATCTCGAATCTTTTAAGTGGGGGAGATTGTAAGGTCCCTCCCAAGCCATGTATGTACGTGTCTCTTTTAATATAGATTTCAATAAGGAAAGAGAGTATAATTAGAGAAGAGTGAGACAATAAGGCTAGAAACATTAGAAAAGTGTTAGAATAAAAATATTAGCTCCAAAAGTCCTAAAAGAAATAAGAACATAAGAATAGTTCTATTAAGAGATAAGTATCCCCAAAAATAGAATTTCGAATTTAGGTGATAAGAAGTCATATTTAGAGTACTCTTACACATTTAGAGTCCATGCATACTAAAAATGTGGAAAAACAATGCGTTTCTAAAGATGGTGCGTTTGTGGCTATATATAGATGTTTTTGCCGATTCTGCCCCTGGGTTGGCTTGTAGACCAGATGTCTTCCCGTTCTTTTGACTGGTTATATGAGCATATTCTGAGTTTTTATCAAAGAGTTATGGCCGAAACAATTTGCTATTTCTGTCAGGGTCTCTACACAGAGAAAACTGTGAGAAGGCAGCAAGTAGTCTCAAGGTAATCCTAGAGCTTGAGATGCATATATCCCTTTATTCTTATCTAATATCTCAAAAAAGAAGCTTAGATTGCTATGGTCCTTCGGAGGAAGAGACCAAAACTCCATAGCTTTTCTTTTAGAGAAAGAATAGTATGCCGTAGTCCTATAAGAGAAGGCTATTTTGCCATAGACCTTAGAAAGAGAGAAGAGAAGGCTATTTTGCCATAGTCCTATAAGAGAAGGCTATTTCGCCATAGTCCTATAAGAGAAGGCTATTTTGCCATAGACCTTAGAAAGAGAGAAGAGTCACAATACGAGTAAGAGGAGATAAAGCTTGGGGATAATTGGATGATTTCAATCGTAAGACAAGGTATTAGAAGACTCCATTCTCTTATGTCAAGTTCTAAAGCTCTTGTTAACGAGCAAAGGCAACGATAAACGATAAATTTCTATAAGGTATATACATATTTTGTTTTTCAATTATATATCATTCTTAGGGGTTGAGGTATGGCCCCGGCTTCTCTATTAATTGTTAATAGTGATTTATTTGATTGATTTACTATTTAAAGTTTGTATTCTTTCAAACAACAGCATATGCCTTAATAAAGAATGTCTTATCGCAATCTCAAGTTGAAATGCAAAAATCTTTGTGAAAAGAATTGTTTTCTTAAGAAGGTCACATGGATTCTAGTCCTATGGTTTAGTTGAGTAAATGGATTATTATCTTGGTTAAATTAAGGTACAGGTACAACTTCTTCCTACCTTGATGCTGCCCCATTCTTGTGCTTGTGTAGCCGGACGGCGGAGACGTTAGTAAGGCCCGGAGTTGGCCCATGGTATCCCTCATATCATTGGGAGAATGAGGTTCGCCTATTGAGGCGAGTGATTGTGATGCTACCTAGTTCTGAGGGCCCAGCCTAGTGCGATGAATTAGCCCACTCTAGTGTGCAGACATCCCTCTGAGGGACGGGAGGATCGAGCGATGGAGCCTGAGAGGGCAATAGGCCGGCTTGAGTCCTCGCCAACGGTTGACGATGAGGTGTATGGTCCTGTAGGGTTTTGCCCAGCATGTAGAGGCTGGAAGGCCGAATTCTAGATCATCGGCAGAATAAAGGAAAAGAATAAGAGAGCCAGTTTGGCTTATATGGAATTGACTCATGTATAAACTTTTTATATAAATATATCTTGTCTTTGGCATGATTGCATTGTGTAAAAAGGCTGTTTTGTGAAAAGGGCCTTAATTAAGGAATATGTTTATTTATGTCAAACAGTGTGGTAGGATTAATTAGAAGACAAATTGATGCATGAGTAGGGTGGAAAGTGGGAGGATGGAATGCCCCGACGGCACCATCCTATGGACGGGTGGACCTGATTAGTCGGGTAGCTTTCCAACATATTAAGTGAAAGCCCTACGTTAGATAAATAGGTTCTCGAGCAATTCTATTCTAGAAGACTAGGCCAGCGGCTATGCCTTGCATGGATGAGGAAAAAAGCGTTGTCTCTAGGAATCAAGACTAGCAGTTGCCCAAATTATGATCAATTACCCTATGGGTGATTTGATGTTTTGAAGACCACGCTCTCCCTGCGGGATAGAACTGGGTCTTACCCATGAATCGTATCCTTGAATCTCTGTATGGTCAAGGTATCGATGAGTAGGAAATTTTCTCTAAGATAAGACTTAGTGGACTATCTTAAGTGTTTCCCCCATTTTGGAAAGAGGGGAACCTTACAAGTGGTATCAGAGCCGACCTTAGTTCCTAGGATTTGTTTTTCAAAGGTTAACTGTCAAGGGACTAAAACAAGAGATTGTTTATCATATGAGGACGAATCAATCGTCTCTACTGGCCATAGAAGTGATATAAATATCCTCACATGTTGAGACAATCATCCTATGAAATTGTTCTTGTATCTTGGGGGTGCACACGTAAGATATTTGTACAATAAATTTGAGAAATAAGATTGGGGAGAAAACCTTTTGTGAGGAAAACATAGGGTGATCAAATTAAGAAACTAGTAAGAGACTAAATGACTAGAAGGATAGACCGAAACTTTGTTTAGAGAAATTTTCAGGATATCTCATTAATTTGTATATTATAAATTATTAAGGTTATAACTCCATTAAGATTTGAATAGTTGACATGTGAATGCCATCCATTGGTGGATGCTTTACACTAGGACGATCATCCAAGATCTAGAACCCATCTCAGACAAACATGACTTCGGATTTGTAATTCCCAGAGGATCATGCTCTTAGATGTGTTAATCCCAAGATACTAGATCTGTTATTCTCAAAAAAATGAAGATCTCAGATGTATTAATCTTGACTGCCTTCAAATGTGGTGCTATGATAAGTATTTGATAGTTTTGAACTTTTACTGGATACAATGAAAGAAGCAGCTCACCCTTGCTCGCGTCTAAAAATCGTAAGAAATGCCAAATTACTTGGAAGCATTGTTGTCAATCTAACCACCACTGGAGCTAGAATCATTTATGAGATGCCATGAAATTACACCTTCGTGAAAGGTTTTGTCCTCCAGGATTTCGAGAGGATAAAATGAACGAATTTTTGGAGCTAACCCAAGAAGGAAAGACCCTAAAAGAATACCACCAAACTTTTGTTAAACTTCTCCGATTTACTCTAAAGATGGATGAGGTAACTCTTCTTCATCGATTCATTTGGAAGCTTAATCTACCTTTGAATAACTTCATCAAGAATGTAACACCATCCTCTATTTCAGAAGCCATAATTATAGCCAGAGACTGTGATAAAGTTTTTATATATAGAAAGTGTCGAGAAGGACATGAGTCCTTCCATGTTAATCAATAAGAGGTCTCCTAATTCAAGAGGAACGTCAAGCCCACCCCTGGCTACAAGGAATCATGAGCTAGAGCAAAAAATTAGGTCAAGAAATAGGGATAGCGGGGTTAAAGATAATCGAATTCAACAAGTATTTCTATGAGTAAATAGAAGAGGATTGGTGCAAGATTCATGTGGAGTAATGTGCATGATGAATAGAGCTATTCTACAAGACGATACTAAGATTATGAAATTGCTATCATAGGTTAGATTGCATAAAGGATTGATTCCCTTACGTTTTTCCATGACAATTTGTTACGTACCATATTACATGGGGGTATAGAATAAGGAATTCGAAGGTTCATAGCATATGAGAGGTATATGGATGCATGAACTTAGGATAATAAGGCCAATTAACTTTAGAATAATAGACCTTTTGGAGGCAAAACAAAACGAGCCAAACACAGGAAATAAGGGACTCAGAACAATGTTTAGATAAAAGAAGATTTCTACCTAGTGGGGACACCACTTTGAAAGAGACAGGAGGATTTACTTAGATACTACCCTAGCTCGCGAGATGAGGACATCTCGAATCTTTTAAGTGGGGGAGATTGTAAGGTCTCTCCCAAGCCATGTATGTACATGTCTCTTTTAATATAGATTTCAATAAGGAAAAAGAGTGTAATTAGAGAAGAGTGAGACAATAAGGCTAGAAACATTAGAAAAGTGTTAGAATAAAAATATTAGCTCCAAAAGTCCTAAAAGAAATAAGAACATAAGAATAGTTCTATTAAGAGATAAGTATCCCCAAAAATAGAATTTCGAATTTAGGTGATAAGAGGTCATATTTAGAGTACTCTTACACATTTAGAGTCCATGTTAACTAAAAATGTGGAAAAACAACGCGTTTCTAAAGATGGTGCGTTTGTGGCTACATATAGACGTTTTTGCCTTAACTAAGGAATATGTTTATTTATGTCAAACAGTGTGGTAGGATTAATTAGAAGACAAATTGATGCATGAGTAGGGTGGAAAGTGGGAGGATGGAATACCCCGACGGCATCATCCTACGGATGGGTGGACCTGATTAGTCGGGTAGCTTTCCAACATATTAAGTGAAAGCCCTACGTTAGATAAATAGGTTCTCGAGCAATTCTATTCTAGAAGACTAGGCCAGCGGCTGTGCCTTGCATGGATGAGGAAAAAAGCGGTCTCTAGGAATCAAGACTAGCAGTTGCCCAAATTATGATCAATTACCCTATGGGTGATTTGATTTTTGGAGACCACGCTCTCCCTGCGGGATGGAACTGGGTCTTACCCATGAATCGTATCCTTGAATCTCTGTATGGTCAAGGTATCGATGAGTAGAAAATTTTCTCTAAGATAAGACTTAGTGGACTATCTTAAGTGTTTCCCCCACCATTTTGGAAAGAGGGGAACCTTACAAGTGGTATTAGAGCCGATCTTAGTTCCTAGGATTTGTTTTTCAAAGGTTAACTGTCAAGGGACTAAAACAAGAGATTGTTTATCATATGAGGACGAATCAATCATCTCTACTGGCCATAGAAGTGATATGAATATCCTCACATGTTGAGACAATCATCCTATGAAATTGTTATTGTATCTTGGGGGTGCACACGTAAGATATTTGTACAATAAATTTGAGAAATAAGATTGGGGAGAAACCCTTTTGTGAGGAAAACATAGGGTGATCAAATTAAGAAACTAGTGAGAGACTAAATGACTAGAAGGATAGACCGAAACTTTGTTTAGAGAAATTTTCAGGATATCTCATTAATTTGTATATTATAAATTATTAAGGTTATAACTCCATTGAGATTTGAATAGTTGACATGTGAATGCCAACCATTGGATGCTTTACACTAGGACGATCATCCAAGATCTAGAACCCATCTCAGACAAACATGGGTCTAACTTCGGATGTGTAATTCCCAGAGGATCATGCTCTTAGATGTGTTAATCCCAAGATACTAGATGTGTAATTCTCAAAAAAATGAAGATCTCAGATGTATTAATCTTGATTGCCTTCAAATGTGGTGCTATGATAAGTATTTGATAGTTTTAAACTTTTACTGGATACAATGAAAGAAGCATCTCACCCTTGCTCGTGTCTAAAAATCGTAAGAAATGCCAAATTAGTTGGAAGCATTGTTGTCAATCTAACCACCACTGGAGCTAGAATCATTTATGAGATGCCATGAAATTACACCTTCGTGAAAGGTTTTGTCCTCCAGGATTTCGAGAGGATAAAATGAACTAATTTTTGGAGCTAACCCAAGAAGGAAAGACCCTAAAAGAATACCACCAACTTTTGTTAAACTTCTCCGATTTACTCTAAAGATGGATGAGGTAACTCTTCTCCATCGATTCATTTGGAAGCTTAATCTACCTTTGAATAACTTCATCAAGAATGTAAAACCATCCTCTATTTCAGAAGCCATAATTATAGCCAGAGACTGTGATAAAGTTTTTATATATAGAAAGTGTCGAGAAGGACATGAGTCCTTCCATGTAAATCAAGAAGAGGTCTCCTAATTCAAGAGGAACGTCAAGCCCACCCCTGGCTACAAGGAATCATGAGCTAGAGCAAAAAATTAGGTCAAGAAATAGGAATAGCGGGGTTAAAGATAATCGAATTCAACAAGTATTTCTATGAGTAAATAGAAGAGGATTGGTGCAAGATTCATGTGGAGTAATGTGCATGATGAATAGAGCTATTCTACAAGACGATACTAAGATTATGAAATTGCTATCATAGGTTAGATTGCATAAAGGATTGATTCCCTTACGTTTTTCCATGACAATTTGTTAAGTACCATATTACATGGGGGTATAGAATAAGGAATTCGAAGGTTCATAGCATATGAGAGGTATATGGATGCATGAACTTAGGATAGAAAGGCCAATTAACTTTAGAATAATAGACCTTTTGGAGGCAAAACAAAACGAGCCAAACACAGGAAATAAGGGACTCGGAACAATGTTTAGATAAAAGAAGATTTCTACCTAGTGGGGACACCACTTTGAAAGAGACAGGAGGATTTACTTAGATACTACCCTAGCTCGCGAGATGAGAACATCTCGAATCTTTTCAGTGGGGGAGATTGTAAGGTCCCTCCCAAGCCATGTATGTACGTGTCTCTTTTAATATAGATTTCAATAAGGAAAGAGAGTATAATTAGAGAAGAGTGAGACAATAAGGCTAGAAACATTAGAAAAGTGTTAGAATAAAAATATTAGCTCCAAAAGTCCTAAAAGAAATAAGAACATAAGAATAGTTCTATTAAGAGATAAGTATCCCCAAAAATAAAATTTCGAATTTAGGTGATAAGAGGTCATATTTAGAGTACTTTTACACATTTAGAGTTCATGCATACTAAAAATGTGGAAAAACAACGCGTTTCTAAAGATGGTGCGTTTGTGGCTATATACAGATGTTTTTGCCTATTCTGCCTATACTTTCATGTAGACCAGATGCCTTCTCGTTCTTTTGACTGGTTATATGACCATATTCTGAGTTTTTATCAGAGAGTTATGGTCGAAACAATTTGCTGTTTCTGTCAGGGTCTCTACACAGAGAAAACTGTGAGAAGGCAGAAGTAGTCTCAAGGTAATCCTAGAGCTTGAGATGCATATATCCCTTCATTCTTATCTAATATCTCAGAAAAGAAGCTTAGATTGCTATGGTCCTTCGGAGGAATAGACCAAAACTCCATAGCTTTTCTTTTAGAGAAAGAATAGTATGTCGTAGTCCTATAAGAGAAGGCTATTTTGCCATAGACCTTAGAAAGAGAGAAGAGAAGGCTATTTTACCATAGTCCTATAAGAGAAGGCTATTTTGCCATAGACCTTAGAAAGAGAGAAGAGTCACAATACGAGTAAGAGGAGATAAAGCTTGGGGATAATTGGATGATTTCAATCGTAAGACAAGGTATTAGAAGACTCCATTCTCTTATGTCAAGTTCTAAAGCTCTTGTTAACGAGCAAAGGCAACGATAAACGATAAATTTCTATAAGGTATATACACATTTTGTTTTTCCATTATATATCATTCTTAGGGGTTGAGGTATGGCCCCGGCTTCTCTATTAATTGTTAATAGTGATTTATTTGATTGATTTACTATTTAAAGTTTGTATTCTTTTAAACAATAGCATATGCCTTAATAAAGAATGTCTTATCGCAATCTCAAGTTGAAATGCAAAAATCTTTGTGAAAAGGATTGTTTTCTTAAGAAGGTCACATGGATTCTAGTCCTATGGTTTAGTTGAGTAAATGGATTATTATCTTGGTTAAATTAAGGTACAGGTACAACTTCTCCCTGCCTTGATGCTGCTCCGTTCTTGTCCTTGTGTAGCCGGACGGCGGAGACGTTAGTAAGGCCCGGAGTTGGCCCATGGTATCCCTCATACCATTGGGAAAATGAGGTTCGCCTATTGAGACGAGTGATTGTGATGCTGCCTAGTTCTGAGGGCCCAGGCTAGTGCAGTGAATTAGCCCACTCTAGTGTGCAGACATCCATCTGAGGGACGGGAGGATCGAGCGATGGAGCCTGAGAGGGCGACAGGCCGGCTTGAGTCCTCGCCAGCGGCGGCCGACGATGAGGTGTATGGTCCCGTAGGGTTTTGCCAGGCTGGAAGGCCGAATTCTAGATCATCGGCAGAATAAAGGAAAAGAATAAGAGAGCCAGTTTGGCTTATATGGAATTGACTCATGTATAAACTTTTATATAAATATATCTTGTCTTTGGCATGATTGCATTGTGTAAAAAGGCTGTTTTGTGAAAAGGGCCTTAATTAAGGAATATGTTTATTTATGTCAAACAGTGTGGTAGGATTAATTAGAAGACAAATTGATGCGTGAGTAGAGTGGAAAGTGGGAGGATGGAATGCCCCGACGGCACCATCCTATGGACGGGTGGACCTGATTAGTCGGGTAGCTTTCCAACATATTAAGTGAAAGCCCTACGTTAGATAAATAGGTTCTCGAGATTCTAGAAGACTAGGCCAGCGGCTGTGCCTTGCATGGATGAGGAAAAAAGCGTTGTCTCTAGGAATCAAGACTAGCAGTTGCCCAAATTATGATCAATTACCCTATGGGTGATTTGATTTTTTGAAGACCACGCTCTCCCTGCGGGATAGAACTGGGTCTTACCCATGAATCGTATCCTTGAATCTCTGTATGGTCAAGGTATCGATGAGTAGGAAATTCTCTCTAAGATAAGACTTAGTGGACTATCTTAAGTGTTTCCCCCATTTTGGAAAGAGGGGAACCTTACAAGTGGTATCAGAGCCGACCTTAGTTCCTAGGATTTGTTTTTCAAAGGTTAACTGTCAAGGGACTAAAACAAGAGATTGTTTATCATATGAGGACGAATCAATCGTCTCTACTGGCCATAGAAGTGATGAATATCCTCACATGTTGAGACAATCATCCTATGAACTTGTTCTTGTATCTTGGGCGTGCACACGTAAGATATTTGTACAATAAATCTGAGAAATAAAATTGGGGAGAAAACCTTTTGTGAGGAAAACATAGGGTGATCAAATTAAGAAACTAGTGAGAGACTAAATGACTAGAAGGATAGACCGAAACTTTGTTTAGAGAAATTTTCAGGATATCTCATTAATTTGTATATTATAAATTATTAAGGTTATAACTCCATTTAGATTTGAATAGTTGACATGTGGATGCCATCCATTGGATGCTTTACACTAGGATGATCATCCAAGATCTAGAACCCATCTCAGACAAACATGACTTCGGATGTGTAATTCCCAGAGGATCATGCTCTTAGATGTGTTAATCCCAAGATACTAGATGTGTAATTCTCAAAAAAATGAAGATCTCAGATGTATTAATCTTGACTGCCTTCAAATGTGGTGCTATGATAAGTATTTGATAGTTTTGAACTTTTACTGGATACAATGAAAGAAGCAGCTCACCCTTGCTCGCGTCTAAAAATCGTAAGAAATGCCAAATTAGTTGGAAGCATTGTTGTCAATCTAACCACCACTGGAGCTAGAATCATTTATGAGATGCCATGAAATTACACCTTCGTGAAAGGTTTTGTCCTCTAGGATTTCGAGAGGATAAAATGAACGAATTTTTGGAGCTAACCCAAGAAGGAAAGACCCTAAAAGAATACCACCAAACTTTTGTTAAACTTCTCCGATTTACTCTAAAGATGGATGAGGTAACTCTTCTCCATCAATTCATTTGGAAGCTTAATCTACCTTTGAATAACTTCATCAAGAATGTAAAACCATCCTCTATTTCAGAAGCCATAATTATAGCCAGAGACTGTGATAAAGTTTTTATATATAGAAAGTGTCGAGAAGGACATGAGTCCATGTTAATCAAGAAGAGGTCTCCTAGTTCAAGAGGAACGTCAAGCCCACCCCTGGCTACAAGGAATCATGAGCTAGAGCAAAAAATTAGGTCAAGAAATAGGGATAGCGGGGTTAAAGATAATCGAATTCAACAAGTATTTCTATGAGTAAATAGAAGAGGATTGGTGCAAGATTCATGTGGAGTAATGTGCATGATGAATAGAGCTATTCTACAAGACGATACTAAGATTATGAAATTGCTATCATAGGTTAGATTGCATAAAGGATTGATTCCCTTACGTTTTTCCATGACAATTTGTTAAGTACCAAATTACATGGGGGTATAGAATAAGGAATTCGAAGGTTCATAGCATATGAGAGGTATATGGATGCATGAACTTAGGATAATAAGGCCAATTAACTTTAGAATAATAGACCTTTTGGAGGCAAAACAAAACGAGCCAAACACAGGAAATAAGGGACTCGGAACAATGTTTAGATAAAAGAAGATTTCTACCTAGTGGGGACACCACTTTGAAAGAGACAGGAGGATTTACTTAGATACTACCCTAGCTCGCGAGATGAGGACATCTCGAATCTTTTAAGTGGGGGAGATTGTAAGGTCCCTCCCAAGCCATGTATATACGTGTCTCTTTTAATATAGATTTCAATAAGGAAAGAGAGTGTAATTAGAGAAGAGTGAGACAATAAGGCTAGAAACATTAGAAAAGTGTTAGAATAAAAATATTAGCTCCAAAAGTCCTAAAAGAAATAAGAACATAAGAATAGTTCTATTAAGATAAGTATCCCCAAAAATAGAATTTCGAATTTAGGTGATAAGAGGTCATATTTAGAGTACTTTTACACATTTAGAGTCCATGCATACTAAAAATGTAGAAAAACAACGCGTTTCTAAAGATGGTGCGTTTGTGGCTATAAACTGACGTTTTTGCCTATTCGGCCTAGGTTGTCTTGTAGACTAGATGCCTTTCCGTTCTTTTGACTGGTTAAATGACCATATTCTGAGTTTTTATCAGAGAGTTATGGCCGAAACAATTTGCTGTTTCTGTCAGGGTCTCTACACAGAGAAAACTGTGAGAAGGCAGCAAGTAGTCTCAAGGTAATCCTAGAGCTTGAGATGCATATATCCCTTCATTCTTATCTAATATCTCAGAAAAGAAGCTTAGATTGCTATGGTCCTTCGGAGGAAGAGACCAAAACTCCATAGCTTTTCTTTTAGAGAAAGAATAGTATGCCGTAGTCCTATAAGAGAAGGCTATTTTGCCATAGACCTTAGAAAGAGAGAAGAGTCACAGTACGAGTAAGAGGAGATAAAGCTTGGGGATAACGTTATGATTTCAATCGTAAGACAAGGTATTAGAAGACTCCATTCTCTTATGTCAAGTTCTGAAGCTCTTGTTAACGAGCAAAGGCAACGATAAACGATAAATTTCTATAAGGTATATACATATTTTATTTTTCAATTATATATCATTCTTAGGGGTTGAGGTATGGCCGCGGCTTCTCTATGAATTGTTAATAGTGATTTATTTGATTGATTTATTATTTAAAGTTTGTATTCTTTTAAACAATAGCATATGCCTTAATAAAGAATGTCTTATCGTTATCTCAAGTTCAAATGCAAAAATCTTTGTGAAAAGGATTCTTTTCTTAAGAAGGTCACATGGATTCTAGTCCTATGGTTTAGTTGAGTAAATGGATTATTATCTTGGTTAAATTAAGGTACAGGTACAACTTCTCCCTGCCTTGACGCTGCCCCGTTCTTGTGCTTGTGTAGCCGGACGGCGGAGACGTTAGTAAGGCCCGGAGTTGGCCCATGGTATCCCTCATACCATTGGGAGAATGAGGTTCGCCTATTGAGGCGAGTGATTGTGATGCTGCCTAGTTCTGAGGGCCCACACTAGTGCGGTGAATTAGCCCACTCTAGTGTGCAGACATCCCTCTGAGGGACGGGAGGATGGAGCGATAGAGCCTGAGAGGGCGAGAGGCCGGCTTGAGTCCTCACCAGTGGCCGACGATGAGGTGTATGGTCCCGTAGGGTTTTGCCCGCATGTACAGGCTGGAAGGCCGAATTCTAGATCATCGGCAGAATAAAGAAAAAGAATAAGAGAGCCAGTTTGGCTTATATGGAATTGACTCATGTATAAACTTTTTATATAAATATATCTTGTCTTTGGCATGATTGCATTGTGTAAAAAGGCTGTTTTGTGAAAAGGGCCTTAATTAAGGAATATGTTTATTTATGTCAAACAGTATGGTAGGATTAATTAGAAGACAAATTGATGCGTGAGTAGGGTGGAAAGTGGGAGGATGCAATGCCCCGACGGCACCATCCTACGGACGGGTGGACCTTATTAGTCGGGTAGCTTTCCAACATATTAAGTGAAAGCCCTACGTTAGATAAATAGGTTCTCGAGCAATTCTATTCTAGAAGACTAGGCCAGCGGCTGTGCCTTGCATGGATGAGGAAAAAAGCGTTGTCTCTAGGAATCAAGACTAGCAATTGCCCAAATTATGATCAATTACCCTATGGGTGATTTGATTTTTTAAAGACCACGCTCTCCTTGTTGCGGGATAGAGCTGGGTCTTACCCATATCAGACAAACATGGGTCGGATGTGTAATTCCCAGAGGATCATGCTCTTAGATGTGTTAATCCCAAGATACTAGATCTGTTATTCTCAAAAAAATGAAGATCTCAGATGTATTAATCTTGACTGCCTTCAAATGTGGTGCTATGATAAGTATTTGATAGTTTTGAACTTTTACTGGATACAATGAAAGAAGCAGCTCACCCTTGCTCGCGTCTAAAAATCGTAAGAAATGCCAAATTACTTGGAAGCATTGTTGTCAATCTAACCACCACTGGAGCTAGAATCATTTATGAGATGCCATGAAATTACACCTTTGTGAAAGGTTTTGTCCTCCAGGATTTTGAGAGGATAAAATGAACGAATTTTTGGAGCTAACCCAAGAAGGGAAGACCCTAAAATAATACCACCAAACTTTTGTTAAACTTCTCCGATTTACTCTAAAGATGGATGAGGTAACTCTTCTCCATCGATTCATTTGGAACCTTAATCTACCTTTGAATAACTTCATCAAGAATGTAAAACCATCCTCCATTTCAGAAGCCATAATTATAGCCAGAGACTGTGATAAAGTTTTTATATATAGAAAGTGTGGAGAAGGACATGAGTCCTTCCATGTTAATCAAGAAGAGGTCTCCTAATTCAAGAGGAACGTCAAGCCCACCCCTGGCTACAAGGAATCATGAGCTAGAGTAAAAAATTAGGTCAAGAAGTAGGGATAGCGGGGTTAAAGATAATCGAATTCAACAAGTATTTCTATGAGTAAATAGAAGAGGATTGGTGCAAGATTCATGTGGAGTAATGTGCATGATGAATAGAGCTATTCTACAAGACGATACTAAGATTATGAAATTGCTATCATAGGTTAGATTGCATAAAGGATTGATTCGCTTACATTTTTCCATGACAATTTGTTAAGTACCATATTACATGGGGGTATAGAATAAGGAATTCGAAGGTTCATAGCATATGAGAGGTATATGGATGCATGAACTTAGGATAATAAGGCCAATTAACTTTAGAATAATAGACCTTTTGGAGGCAAAACAAACGAGCCAAACACAAGAAATAAGGGACTCAGAACAATGTTTAGATAAAAGAAGATTTCTACCTAGTGGGGACACCACTTTGAAAGAGACAGGAGGATTTACTTAGATACTACCCTAGCTCGCGAGATGAGCACATCTCGAACCTTTTAAGTGGGGGAGATTGTAAGGTCCCTCCCAAGCCATGTATGTACGTGTCTCTTTTAATATAGATTTCAATAAGGAAAGAGAGTGTAATTAGAGAAGATTGAGACAATAAGGCTAGAAACATTAGAAAAGTGTTAGAATAAAAATATTAGCTCCAAAAGTCCTAAAAGAAATAAGAACATAAGAATAGTTCTATTAAGAGATAAGTATCCCCAAAAATAGAATTTCAAATTTAGGTGATAAGAGGTCATATTTAGAGTACTTTTACACATTTAGAGTCCATGCATACTAAAAATGTGGAAAAACAACGCGTTTTTAAAGATGGTGCGTTTGTGGCTATAAACAGACGTTTTTGCCTATTCTGCTTAACATGGCTTGTAGACCAGATGCCTTCCCGTTCTTTTGACTGGTTATATGACCATATTTTGAGTTTTTATCGGAGAGTTATGGCCGAAACAATTTGCTGTTTCTGTCAGGGTCTCTACACAGAGAAAACTGTGAGAAGGTAGCAAGTAGTCTCAAGGTAATCCTAGAGCTTGAGATGCATATATCCCTTCATTCTTATCTAATATCTCAGAAAATAAGCTTAGATTGCTATGGTCCTTCGGAGGAAGAGACCAAAACTCCATAGCTTTTCTTTTAGAGAAAGAATAGTATGCCGTAGTCCTGTAAGAGAAGGCTATTTTGCCATAGACCTTAGAAAGAGAGAAGAGTCACAGTATGAGTAAGAGGAGATAAAGCTTGGGGATAATTGGATGATTTCAATCGTAAGACAAGGTATTAGAAGACTCCATTCTCTTATGTCAAGTTCTAAAGCTCTTGTTAACGAGCAAAGGCAACGATAAACGATAAATTTCTATAAGGTATATACATATTTTGTTTTTCAATTATATATCATTCTTAGGGGTTGAGGTATGGCCTCGGCTTCTCTATTAATTGTTAATAGTGATTTATTTAATAGATCTACTATTTAAAGTTTGTATTCTTTTAAACAACAGCATATGTCTTAATAAAGAATGTCTTATCGCAATCTCAAGTTGAAATACAAAAATCTTTGTGAAAAGGATTGTTTTCTTAAGAAGGTCACATGGATTCTAGTCCTATGGTTTAGTTGAGTAAATGGATTATTATCTTAGTTAAATTAAGGTACAGGTATAACTTCTCCCTGCCTTGACGCTGCCCCGTTCTTGTGCTTGTGTAGCCGGACCGCGGAGACGTTAGTAAGGCCCGGAGTTGGCCCATGGTATCCCTCATACCATTGGGAGAATGAGGTTCACCTATTGAGGCGAGTGATTGTGATGCTGCCTAGTTCTGAGGGCCCAGGCTAGTGTGGTGAATTAGACCACTCTAGTGTGCAGACATCCCTCTTCTGAGGGGCGGGAGGATCGAGCGATGGAGCCTGAGAGGGCGACAGGCCGGCTTGAGTCCTCACCAGCGGCGGCCGACGATGAGGTGTATGGTCCCATAGGGTTTTTCCCAGCATGTAGAGGCTGGAAGGCCGAATTCTAGATCATAAAGGAAAAGAATAAGAGAGCCAGTTTAGCTTATATGGAATTGACTCATGTATAAACTTTTTATATAAATATATCTTGTCTTTGGCATGATTGCATTGTGTAAAAAGGGTGTTTTGTGAAAAGGACCTTAATTAAGGAATATGTTTATTTATGTCAAACACTGTGGTAGGATTAATTAGAAAACAAATTGATGCGTGAGTAGGGTGGAAAGTGGGAGGATGGAATGCCCCGACGGCACCATCCTACGGACGGGTGGACCTGATTAGTCGGGTAGCTTTCCAACATATTAAGTGAAAGCCCTACGTTAGATAAATAGGTTCTCGAGCAATTCTATTCTAGAAGACTAGGCCAGCCGGCCGGCTGTGCCTTGCATGGATGAGGAAAAAAGCGTTGTCTCTAGGAATCAAGACTAGTAATTACCCAAATTATGATCAATTACCCTATGGGTGATTTGATTTTTTGAAGACCACGCTCTCCCTACGGGATAGAACTGGGTATTACCCATGAATCGTATCCTTGAATCTCTGTATGGTCAAGGTATCGATGAGTAGGAAATTTTCTCTAAGATAAGACTTAGTTGACTATCTTAAGTGTTTCCCCCATTTTGGAAAGGGAGGAACCTTACAAGTGGTATCAGAGCCGATCTTAGTTCCTAGGATTGGTTTTTCAAAGGTTAACTGTCAAGGGACTAAAATAAGAGATTGTTTATCATATGAGGACGAATCAATCATCTCTACTGGCCATAGAAGTGATATGAATATCCTCACATGTTGAGACAATCATCCTATGAAATTGTTCTTGTATCTTGGGGGTGCACACGTAAGATATTTGTACAATAAATTTGAGAAATAAGATTGGGGAGAAAACCTTTTGTGAGGAAAACATAGGGTGATCAAATTAAGAAACTAGTGAGAGACTAAATGACTAGAAGGATAGACCGAAACTTTGTTTAGAGAAATTTTCAGGATATCTCATTAATTTGTATATTATAAATTATTAAGGTTATAACTCCATTAAGATTTGAATAGTTGACATGTGAATGCCATCCATTGGATGCTTTACACTAGGATGATCATCCAAGATCTAGAACCCATCTCAGACAAACATGGGTCTAACTTCGGATGTGTAATTCCCAGAGGATCATGCTCTTAGATGTGTTAATCCCAAGATACTAGATGTGTAATTCTCAAGAAAATGAAGATCTCAGATGTATTAATCTTGACTGCCTTCAAATGTGGTGCTATGATAAGTATTTGATAGTTTTGAACTTCTATTGGATACAATGAAAGAAGCAGCTCACCCTTGCTCGCGTCTAAAAATCGTAAGAAATGCCAAATTAGTTGGAAGCATTGTTGTCAATCTAACCACCACTGGAGCTAGAATCAGTTATGAGATGCCATGAAATTACACCTTCGTGAAAGGTTTTGTCCTCCAGGATTTCGAGAGGATAAAATGAACGAATTTTTGGAGCTAACCCAAGAAGGAAAGACCCTAAAAGAATACCACCAAACTTTTGTTAAACTTCTCCGATTTACTCTAAAGATGGATGAGGTAACTCTTCTTCATCGATTCATTTGGAAGCTTAATCTACCTTTGAATAACTTCATCAAGAATGTAAAACCATCCTCTATTTCAGAAGCCATAATTATAGCCAAAGACTGTGATAAAGTTGTATGTATGTACGTGTATGTACATACATACATACACCCTAGTGGGGACACCACTTTGAAAGAGACAGGAGGATTTACTTAGATACTACCCTAGCTCGCGAGATGAGGATATCTCGAATCTTTTAAGTGGGGGAGATTGTAAGGTCCCTCCCAAGCCATGTATACAACGTGTCTCTTTTAATATAGATTTCAATAAGGAAAGAGAGTGTAATTAGAGAAGAGTGAGACAATAAGGCTAGAAACATTAGAAAAGTGTTAGAATAAAAATATTAGCTCCAAAAGTCCTAAAAGAAATAAGAACATAAGAATAGTTCTATTGAGATAAGTATCCCCAAAAATAGAATTTCGAATTTAGGTGTTGGAAGTCATATTTAGAGTACTTTTACACATTTAGAGTCCATGCATACATAAAATGTGAAAAAACAACGCGTTTCTAAAGATCGTGCGTTTGTGGCTATATACAGATGTTTTTGCCTATCCTGCCTAGGCTAGCTTGTAGACCGGATGCCTTCCCGTTCTTTTGACTGGTTATATGACCATATTCTGAGTTTTTATCAGAGAGTTATGGCCGAAACAATTTGCTGTTTCTGTCAGGGTCTCTACACAAAGAAAACTGTGAGAAGGCAGCAAGTAGTCTCAAGGTAATCCTCAGGAGCTTGAGATGCATATATCCCTTCATTCTTATCTAATATCTCAGAAAAGAAGCTTAGATTGCTATGGTCCTTCGGAGGAAGAGACCAAAACTCCATAGCTTTTCTTTTAGAGAAAGAATAGTATGCCGTAGTCCTGTAAGAGAAGGCTATTTTGCCATAGACCTTAGAGAGAGAGAAGAGTCACAGTACGAGTAAGAGGAGATAAAGCTTGGGGATAATTGGATGATTTTAATCGTAAGACAAGGTATTAGAAGACTCCATTCTCTTATGTCAAGTTCTAAAGCTCTTGTTAACGAGCAAAGGCAACAATAAACGATAAATTTCTATAAGGTATATACATATTTTGTTTTTCAATTATATATCATTCTTAGGGGTTGAGGTATGGCCCCGGCTTCTCTATTAATTGTTAATAGTGATTTATTTGATTGATTTACTATTTAAAGTTTGTATTCTTTTAAACAACAGCATATGCCTTAATAAAGAATGTCTTATCGCAATCTCAAGTTCAAATGCAAAAATCTTTGTGAAAAGGATTGTTTTCTTAAGAAGGTCACATGGATTCTAGTCCTATGGTTTAGTTGAGTAAATGGATTATTATCTTGGTTAAATTAAGGTACAGGTACAACTTCTCCCTGCCTTGACGCTGCCCCGTTCTTGTGCTTGTGTAGCCGGATGGCGGAGACGTTAGTAAGGCCCGGAGTTGGCCCATGGTATCCCTCATACCATTGGGAGAATGAGGTTTGCCTATTGAGGCGAGTGATTGTGATGCTGCCTAGTTCTGAGGGCCTAGGCTAGTGCAGTGAATTAGCCCACTCTAGTGTGCAGACATCCCTCTGAGGGGTGGGAGGATCGAGCGATAGAGCCTGAGAGGGCGACAGGCCGGCTTGGGTCCTCGCCAGCGCCGACGATGAGGTGTATGGTCCCGTAGGGTTTTGCCCAGCATGTAGAGGCTGGAAGGCCGAATTCTAGATCATCGGCAGAATAAAGGAAAAGAATAAGAGAGCCAGTTTGGCTTATATGGAATTGACTCATGTATAAACTTTTTATATAAATATATCTTGTCTTTGGCATGATTGCATTGTGCAAAAAGGCTGTTTTGTGAAAAGGGCCTTAATTAAGGAATATATTTATTTATGTCAAACAGTGTGGTAGGATTAATTAGAAAACAAATTGATGCGTGAGTAGGGTGGAAAGTGGGAGGATGGAATGCCCCGACGGCACCATCCTACGGACGGGTGGACCTGATTAGTCGGGTAGCTTTCCAACATATTAAGTGAAAGCCCTACGTTAGATAAATAGGTTCTCGAGCAATTCTATTCTAGAAGACTAGGCCAGCCGGCCGGCTGTGCCTTGCATGGATGAGGAAAAAAGCGTTGTCTCTAGGAATCAAGACTAGTAGTTACCCAAATTATGATCAATTACCCTATGGGTGATTTGATTTTTTGAAGACCACGCTCTCCCTACGGGATAGAACTGGGTATTACCCATGAATCGTATCCTTGAATCTCTGTATGGTCAAGGTATCGATGAGTAGGAAATTTTCTCTAAGATAAGACTTAGTGGACTATCTTAAGTGTTTCTCCCATTTTGGAAAGGGAGGAACCTTACAAGTGGTATCAGAGCCGATCTTAGTTCCTAGGATTTGTTTTTCAAAGGTTAACTGTCAAGGGACTAAAATAAGAGATTGTTTATCATATGAGGACGAATCAATCATCTCTACTGGCCATAGAAGTGATATGAATATCCTCACATGTTGAGACAATCATCCTATGAAATTGTTCTTGTATCTTGGGGGTGCACACGTAAGATATTTGTATAATAAATTTGAGAAATAAGATTGGGGAGAAAACCTTTTGTGAGGAAAACATAGGGTGATCAAATTAAGAAACTAGTGAGAGACTAAATGACTAGAAGGATAGACCGAAACTTTGTTTAGAGAAATTTTCAGGATATCTCATTAATTTGTATATTATAAATTATTAAGGTTATAACTCCATTAAGATTTGAACAGTTGACATGTGAATGCCATCCATTGGATGCTTTACACTAGGACGATCATCCAAGATCTAGAACCCATCTCAGACAAACATGGGTCTAACTTCGGATGTGTAATTCCCAGAGGATCATGCTCTTAGATGTGTTAATCCCAAGATACTAGATGTGTAATTCTCAAAAAAATGAAGATCTCAGATGTATTAATCTTGACTGCCTTCAAATGTGGTGCTATGATAAGTATTTGATAGTTTTGAACTTTTATTGGATACAATGAAAGAAGCAGCTCACCCTTGCTCGCGTCTAAAAATCGTAAGAAATGCCAAATTAGCTGGAAGCATTGTTGTCAATCTAACCACCACTGGAGCTAGAATCAGTTATGAGATGCCATGAAATTACACCTTCGTGAAAGGTTTTGTCCTCCAGGATTTCGAGAGGATAAAATGAACGAATTTTTGGAGCTAACCCAAGAAGGAAAGTCCCTAAAAGAATACCACCAAACTTTTGTTAAACTTCTCCGATTTACTCTAAAGATGGATGAGGTAACTCTTCTCCATCGATTTATTTGGAAGCTTAATCTACCTTTGATTAACTTCATCAAGAATGTAA
The DNA here is from genome assembly GCF_041138505.1 of Cibotium barometz. Taxonomy (NCBI): domain Eukaryota; kingdom Viridiplantae; phylum Streptophyta; class Polypodiopsida; order Cyatheales; family Cibotiaceae; genus Cibotium; species Cibotium barometz. The sequence continues at coordinate 64,125,168 of NC_141050.1, read as the reverse complement.
AACCATCCTCTATTTCAGAAGCCATAATTATAGCCAGAGACTGTGATAAAGATTTACTCTAAAGATGGATGAGGTAACTGTTCTCCATCGATTCATTTGGAAGCTTAATCTACCTTTGATTAACTTCATCAAGAATGTAAAATCATCCTCTATTTCAGAAGCCATAATTATAGCCAGAGACTGTGATAAAGTTTTTATATATAAAAAGTGTCGAGAAGGACATGAGTCCTTCCATGTTAATCAAGAAGAGGTCTCCTAATTCAAGAGGAACGTTAAGCCCACCCCTGGCTACAAGGAATCATGAGCTAGAGTAAAAAATTAGGTCAAGAAATAGGGATAGCGGGGTTAAAGATAATCGAATTCAACAAGTATTTCTATGAGTAAATAGAAGAGGATTGGTGCAAGATTCATGTGGAGTAATGTGCATGATGAATAGAGCTATTCTACAAGACGATACTAAGATTATGAAATTGCTATCATAGGTTAGATTGCATAAAGGATTGATTCCCTTACGTTTTTCCATGACAATTTGTTAAGTACCATATTACATGGGGGTATAGAATAAGGAATTCGAAGGTTCATAGCATATGAGAGGTATATGGATGCATGAACTTAGGATAATAAGGCCAATTAACTTTAGAATAATAGACCTTTTGGAGGCAAAACAAAACGAGCCAAACACAGGAAATAAGGGACTCAGAACAATGTTTAGATAAAAGAAGATTTCTACCTAGTGGGGACACCACTTTGAAAGAGACAGGAGGATTTACTTAGATACTACCCTAGCTCGCGAGATGAGGACATCTCGAATCTTTTAAGTGGGGGAGATTGTAAGGTCTCTCCCAAGCCATGTATGTACATGTCTCTTTTAATATAGATTTCAATAAGGAAAAAGAGTGTAATTAGAGAAGAGTGAGACAATAAGGCTAGAAACATTAGAAAAGTGTTAGAATAAAAATATTAGCTCCAAAAGTCCTAAAAGAAATAAGAACATAAGAATAGTTCTATTAAGAGATAAGTATCTCCAAAAATAGAATTTCGAATTTAGATGATAAGAGGTCGTATTTAGACTACTTTTACACATTTAGAGTCCATGCATACTAAAAATATGGAAAAACAACGCGTTTCTAAAGATGGTGCGTTTGTGGCTATATACAGACATTTTTGCCTATTCTGCCCCGGTTGGCTTGTAGACCAGATGCCTTCCCGTTCTTTTGTCTGGACCATATTCTGAGTTTTTATCAGAGAGTTATGGCCAAAACAATTTACTGTTTCTGTTAGGGTCTCTACACAGAGAAAACTGTGAGAAGGCAGCAAGTAGTCTCAAGGTAATCCTAGAGCTTGAGATGCATATATCCCTTCATTCTTATCTAATATCTCAGAAAAGAAGCTTAGATTGCTATGGTCCTTCGGAGGAAGAGACCAAAACTCCATAGCTTTTCTTTTAGAGAAAGAATAGTATGCCGTAGTCCTGTAAGAGAAGGCTATTTTGCCATGGACCTTAGAAAGAGAGAAGAGTCACAGTACGAGTAAGAGGAGATAAAGCTTGGGGATAATTGGATGATTTCAATCGTAAGACAAGGTATTAGAAGACTCCATTCTCTTATGTCAAGTTCTAAAGCTCTTGTTAACGAGCAAAGGCAACGATAAACGATAAATTTCTATAAGGTATATACATATTTTGTTTTTCAATTATATATCATTCTTAGGGATTGAGGTATGGCCCCGGCTTCTCTATTAATTGTTAATAGTGATTTATTTGATTGATTTACTATTTAAAGTTTGTATTCTTTTAAATAACAGCATATGCCTTAATAAAGAATGTCTTATCGCAATCTCAAGTTGAAATGCAAAAATCTTTGTGAAAAGGATTGTTTTCTTAAGAAGGTCACATGGATTCTAGTCCTATGGTTTAGTTGAGTAAATGGATTATTATCTTGGTTAAATTAAGGTACAGGTACAACTTCTCCTTGCCTTGACGCTTCCCCATTCTTGTGCTTGTGTAGCCGGACGGCGGAGACGTTAGTAAGGCCCGGAGTTGGCCCATGGTATCCCTCATACCATTGGGAGAATGAGGTTCGCCTATTGAGGCGAGTGATTGTGATGCTGCCTAGTTTTGAGGGCCCAGGCTAGTGCGGTGAATTAGCCCACTCTAGTGTGCAGACATCCCTCTGAGGGACGAGAGGATCGAGCGATGGAGCCTGAGAGGGCGACAGGCCGGCTTGAGTCCTCGCCAGCGGGGACGACGATGAGGTGTATGGTCCCGTAGGGTTTTGCCCAGCATGTAGAGGCTGGAAGGCCGAATTCTAGATCATCGACAGAATAAAGGAAAAGAATAAGAGAGCCAGTTTGGCTTATATGGAATTGACTCATGTATAAACTTCTTATATAAATATATCTTGTCTTTGGTATGATTGCATTGTGTAAAAAGGCTGTTTTGTGAAAAGGGCCTTAATTAAGGAATATGTTTATTTATGTCAAACAGTGTGGTAGGATTAATTAGAAAACAAATTGATGCGTGAGTAGGGTGGAAAGTGGGAGGATGGAATGCCCCAATGGCACCATCCTACCGACGGCACCATCCTACGGACGGGTGGACCTGATTAGTCGGGTAGCTTTCCAACATATTAAGTGAAAGCCCTACGTTAGATAAATAGGTTCTCGAGCAATTCTATTCTAGAAGACTAGGCCAGCCGGCCGGCTGTGCCTTGCATGGATGAGAAAAAAAGCGTTGTCTCTAGGAATCAAGACTAGTAGTTACCCAAATTATGATCAATTACCCTATGGGTGATTTGATTTTTTGAAGACCACGCTCTCCCTACGGGATAGAACTGGGTATTACCCATGAATCGTATCCTTGAATCTCTGTATGGTCAAGGTATCGATGAGTAGGAAATTTTCTCTAAGATAAGACTTAGTGGACTATCTTAAGTGTTTCCCCCATTTTAGAAGGGAGGAACCTTACAGCAGGGTTTCTCACTCGAGGCCTCGCCCTCGAATGTCCGGGCACGAGACTAAGTTGGTGGTCATTTTGAAAACCAAAACCGGGAAAATTTCCATGCCCGAAAAACGGGGACGATTCCACCATTTTTATTTTCTTAACAAATTTTTCTAATGAGGTCAAGATACTGAACTAACCTTCATCTGATTAAACCAAATAGAAGGGAAACTATTACAGACTTAACTTGAATAAATCAATGCTTTTTTCCTAATTGAATCACGCACAGCCGTTGATCTATTCATTAGAGAAGTCTTCAGGCTTTTATTTAACTACTCGAGTTCTAAGCGTATTCCTATTAATCAATTTTATTATTAAAACTCTACAGATTCTAGCCTAACCCCATTTGGCCCATGAGTTAGCCACAGTCCCAACTACTGGAATTGGTAGAACTAGACAAGTACTCACCCACCCATAATTGAATGCCTTTCTTAACTTTTGCTTTAGAATACAGATACGCACACACTCCTCTTTAAACTTTAACTTATAAAACAATCCATTGACAAACAATTGTTGTTTACAGCTATCATAACTCAAAATTTCCATTCAATCCTTGTTTCTCACAAAACAGTGTCACTCTAGACTCTCCGTTGAGACCAGCAGGTCAGCAACGAGATCCAATAACAGATTACAATAATTTTCTCATCATCATACATATTTATATCTTCCATGACATACGCATGGGTGTCCTAAGCACGCGAGCCCGTGCATCGCCTGGTCAGAACCGTCCAGGATCCTCCTTAGGTATCCTGGCACTTCACTCAAGGACCGCTTTGTCGGCCCTCGCCCATCGTACCGGCAGAAGCACACCATTTTTCACCATACCTAGACTGGTCAAGACCTGGGCAGGTTTTTGCCACGTGAGCCATCCTTTGAACACTCCCTGCCAGCTGTTGCAACAACTGAACTTCCCTTAGAAAAACACATATACCAAATGCTCCCTCTAGCATTCTGGCGTAAGACAGTCCTTTAAGAAAACACGGTTTCTATGCAAGTTTTCAGTTTTGATTTTCTTATGAATACACTGAGTATATCTTAAATATGTATCCCAATACTTTTAGATCACAGGTCTGGATTCCCAAGCAGAATTCCTCGAATTCTGTAATCAAGATCCTCAGATCAAAATCAAAGGTCTCAACTTAGTTTCAGATTCGGTGGGTGATTTGAGTGTAGATTACTGAACTGGTCACATCGTCTTTTCTTGAAACTGACGAAGGAGATTAAGTCTTGGTCATAGTCTGATTCAGGGTTTGAGTCTGGAAAGATTCTCCCTGAACTATCTTTCTCAAAGGGTAATATTTCAATTACTACTTTATTGAATTTCATTCATTGAGTATTTTGCTTAACTGAATTCAAAACTAATCACGTATTCCTATGACGAATAAATTAATCATTTATCTAAAATTCTGACTTCAATAGTTTTTTTGAATTTTCTCATTACCATCCTAGAGAATATGAAACGGTAGAATTTTCTCTCACAGAGTATTTACTTATTCATTTACCAATATTCATGGGATTTAAACATAGGATTAAAGAGAACTCTTATTTTGATATTAAAAAATTCTGTATGCATTTATTTATGCATAAAATCCAACTTCTATGGAGATAACACTTTTATATAAAAGAAAATCCTTTTATGCATCTATTTATGCAAAAAAGAAAATCAATTTTGATGAAAGTAACACTTTTATAATAAAAATAACTCTTTTATGCATCATTTTATGCATAAAAATCAATATTGATGAAAGTAACACTTTAATAATAATAAAAATTCTTTTATGCATAAAAATCCATTTTGATGAAAATAACACTTTTATAATAAAAAAATTCTTTTATGCACCATTTCATGGATAAAAATCAATATTGATGAAAGTAACACTTTTATATAAAAAAATATTTCCAATATGCATCTTTCTATGCGTAGAATTTAAATCTAATGAAAATCACTCTTTTATAATAAAAAATAACCAATATGCATCTTTCTATGCATAGAATTTAATTTTATTAAAAATCACTCTTTTATAATAATAAAATAACCAATATGCATCTTTCTATGCATAGAATTTAAATCTAATTTAAATCACTCTTTTATAATAAAAAATAACCAATATGCATCTTTCTATGCATAGTATTTAATTCTAATGAAAATAACACTTTTATAATAAAAATATTTCTACTATGCATTTTTCTATGCCTAGAATGAAAATAGCACTTTTAGAATACACAATTGGTGGGGATTACTCATTTTGAATAATAAAAGATAAAACTTATTTCACAAAATTTAAGAAAATTTTGTCATAACCTCCTTTGTATGGCTGACCATTTTTCAAATTTTCCTATCCTTAAATTACTTAAAAATTATCCCCAAATGGTTTAAAGCATTCTAAACTAATCAAATTCCACTTTTAAAAGAGAAACAATATGAAAAGTTTAATTCTAACAATTTGATTACTTATCTAGGATAAAGAAGGGCTGAATTTAAGAAGGAAGAGAGGGGGAAAGCCTTTCCAACAAGGCATAGCTTCATTTTATTATTTTAAAGATAACAAAATTTAGAAAACCATTAAAAGAATAAAGAAAAAGTAGGATTTCTAACTTACATGAATTTCTGAGAGCTTTCCTTTGGCTTAATGGTTTGAGGGATGTGCTCTTGTTTGCAACAAGAGTGGCCACCAATTCTTTCGAAGAGGGAATGGTCAAAAACTAATGAATTATTAATAAATTCACAGTTTTTGGCTCTGGGAGGAGTAGAGTAATAGTGCATAAAACACTATTAAGCTTCAACAAAGGAGGAGGCTTCTATTTATAGGAAAAAGTGAGCTTCTAACCAAGCAAACTGATTCTAGAATTTTCCAGATCAGTTTGGTCAATTTTTGACCATTTTTGGGTCAGTTTAGCTTACTTTTTGGAACTAGACTTGAATTAAGAGAGAGAAGAGATGAAATATCTCAATGTTTGAGAATTTAAAACTCCACCACACATGTGAAATAGGCACCTCCTTCATGAGGGGGAATCCCCACTCTGAGGTGTCAAAATTTTATTTTTTTAGTATTTCCTTTGGTCCTTAGTCCACTCTTCATCTTATGTGAGTATTTACTCATTTTTGGGAAAATTTTCTTTATTTCTTCTATTTATCTCCTCCATACATTTGGATGAATCTGATTGGCCCCTCAGAACCTTAATTTAAAATTTTTAAAAAATCTGGACCCCTAAGATAAGGCCTTTTGAACATATTATAACTGATTTCTAATGCACCTTCAGAAAATCTGGACCCCTAGGATAAGGCCTTTTGAATAGATTATAATTGATTTCTAATGCACCTTCTAAAAATCTTTTTGAACTTCTGTTTCGGGGGAATTTATTTTAATAAGATGAGATATTTTTCCATCTAAAAATATCTAAAATCTGAATAATCTCTCTCTAGAATATTTTCTCTCTCTAGGCCAAAACAGGTAGAAACAAGATCTTTTATATTTTTGAAGAGGGATTTGATTACAGGAAAAGATACGGGACATCTTGAGAGACTGGGGAGGAATCTTACAATGTTATTGATGCTTCTGATGCTACTTATGAAGATAATGCTGATGATGACACCAATATGCTATCCTAATTACTATATTAGTTAGAGATTTTATAATTCACTCTAAAGATTAAGCCCTCGCATGGGCGTGCACATGACAACAAAGCATGAGTACAATACATTTGCAAAGTCTCATCAAATTTTGACATCATATACACATGTTGTTTCAAATATACTCAAATTAATAGGTATTAAGTTCAAAAAGACACAATGAGTGAAGAATGTAAATATACTATTAGAATGTCATGGACCGAATCCCTTTACAAAAGTCATGTGAACTAAAAACGTTACAAATACATCTTTTCCCTAGGTAGAGCTGGTGGTCACACCTACGCAACCATAATTCACTAGTAACTCACCAGCATGCTAATAGCATTGGTTATAGTGTATCTAGGCACATCTCTACTCATGTGCACTGGCTCATGACCATTCTCACAATCCATAAAAGTACAATTAGTTCTTTCATTCCTCCCTCTACTACTGTTGATTAGCCCCAATATATTTCCTTAAGTGTAAGATCTATCATCAATATATAATCTCCATCATTCATTATGGGTAATGACTAAGTGGCATCATTAGAACATAGCCCATATGTGTTCATACTCCTGATTCATTATGGGTAATGCTTCTTTCAGCAAGAGTGGCAGCATTAGAACATAGCCCATATATGGTCATACTCTTGATGTAGTGACAAGATGATGCCATGGATCCCATGAATAGATTTTGATGGCCTCTCAAGCACTAAGAGACTTAAAAAATGCACATTGGGTAATACTTCACATATCAAACATCGCCCAATGGTGACCAAACTTTGTGAGTGTTGAGATATCGAGCTCAACTGGTGCTACAGTGGACAAGTGGACATTGATGACCCACCTAGGTGATAGCTTCTGCACTTATGCCACTGGCATGTTTGGTGAAATTATGGTTGATGTGCCCATGGGGAGGTTTTTTGGCAAGCTTCTTGAGGCAAGCACTCCTCGAGCTTGTACACTAAGATAATAAAAAGGGTGAGCTTCTATACCATACCCTTTTTAATATACGCGAGCATGCAGCTGCACACACACACACATATTAAAGAAACTATAATGCATATAATTTGTTCATAATAAAAAGGGTGAGCTTCTATAACATACCCTTTTTAATATACGCGAGCATGCAGCTGCACACACACACATATTAAAGAAACTATAATGCAGCTGCACACACACACATATTAAAGAAACTATAATGCATATAATTTGTTCATAAGAATGTGTTAAATATATGACTTAAATTAGAAAAAGGGATTTTTGTACAAGAAATTTAATTAATTGGATTCCAATATGGTGGGAATTCCTCTTTCATCATAAAAAATAATCTATACAAAAAGATAAATTTAACTATATTTTCTCTTAAAAATTAAATAAAAATCTTCATTAATTCCTTTGCACTAGGAGTTATACTTTCCTTATTTAAATATTTGAATTTCAATATGGTGGAAATTCCTCTTTCATCATAAAAATTTATCTATACAAAAAGATAAATTTAACTAAAATATACATTATTTCATAAAATATACATTATTTTAGCATTCTAATTTTTTTCTCTAAATCATTGGATTACATGGATTTCCAATGTCATGGGGATTACTCTTTTTTAAAACATAAAAATAAATTACCAAAAATTCCTCTTTTTTCTAATTTACTAATTATGCATAAACATAAAAATCAATTTCTCCATGATTACAATGAGAATCATTCAATTAATCTAGGATGATAATTCCTAGAATATGGTAGGAAGTCCTCTTTTCATATTATGAATGAAAATGTTTTATGTGTTTATTTTACAGAAATTTTACCATAGCTCCACTATTGCTATTACTAATAATTCTCAATTTAATTGAAAGAATGAAGTTTAATATTATTGATATGATTAGAATGACCACTAATTGGATCATTATCCAATTATGGATTGATTCATAATTTTCTTATGAAATAAATATCATAAAAGCATTAAAAAGCCATTATTTTGGCCTCCGATTAGACAAGCATAGAAATTACTTTTGGATTAGAGAAATGCTTCATGAGAAGCTTCATTTGGATTGAGAATAGGTCATAGGAATGACCTTTCTTTGGGGGGGGGGAGAGAAATGCCTAAAAACCATTAAAATTAAGCATAAATGAGAATTTATGTGTTTCTTTATTACAATTCATAAAAGAACTTCAATAGTAATCAAAAGCCATTCAAATTAAAGTTTCTCAAGCTTGAGAGGGGTTGAGAAGAGAAGCATTTGGAGTTTTAATAAGAAAAAGATAATAATCCACACTTTACCTTCTAATTTACTTGATTCTTTGATCACAGTAGAGGCCCCCAACCAATCAATTGGTTTGGTATGTTCTAGGAGTCACCAAGGAAGATTGAAGAGAGAGAGAAGCTCCAATGTCTTCAATTTTGTAGAGGTTTTTAGATAATAATAAAAATTAAGCTTAGTTTAGAGTAATACCAACATAGTTTAGTTCACAAATAATAATACAAAGGAATGAGGGTCAATTTATAGGAGAGGGAGGCCACTAACTGAGTCCAACTGAGTTCTAGAATTTTCCAGCTTCAGTTTGGCTGAATTTGGACAAGTTTTGGACCAATTTGGCTCCCTTTTTTATTTGGTTTGATCTAGGAGAGAGGAGAGTAAAAATATCCTATTATTTTTTAGTTTTAAACTCATCCAAGCATGTGAAATAGGCGCCTCCTTGAAGGTCTCCCTTTTCCTTACACATGTGTCAAAAACGAATGATTACTCCAAAATATCTCATTTTTTTATTAATACTTCATAATTTTCAACTAATAAACCTAGTACTTGGTCAACTCTTCATATTATGTGGGCATTTACTCATTTTTGGATATTTTCTTTTATTCTTTGGATTTATCTTGTCCCAACACTTGGATTAATCTTATTGGTCCATAGAAACCTTAATTGGACCATAATAAAAAAAATTTTAAAAATCTAGACCCTTAGGAGGCTAAGGTCTTCTAAATCAATTTTAATTAGTTCCAATTGCACCTTGGAAAATCTATTTTGTTTCAGGGAAACATTTTTTTGATATTTGAAGAATTTATTTATCCAAAAATATTCCAATTTTGATTTACCACTCTCTAGAATTTTTTTATCTCACTAGGCAAGACAAGGAAAAATGATATTTTCTTGTATTCAAAAACATAGAATGATTACATGGGATTGAAGTAGAGGCTTATTTGATATTCAGGCTGAGGAGGAATCTTACATCCTCTCCCACTGAAAAACGCAAGATGTCCTCATCTCGCAAAGTGTTGGTAATCCTTCGCCAACTCTTCTTCTTTCTCCCAGGTGGCGTCTTCTAGAGGGAAGAACTTCCACTTTACTAAGAATTCTCTGATGACTCTGCTCCTGAGAATCTCCTCCCGAACATCAAAGATTTCCTCAGGTTGAAGTACCATCTGTCCTTGAGTCGGAGAGATCAATTGCTCATTATCAAGCACGTGATTCGGGCTAGGTACATACTTCTTAAGCAAACTAACATGGAATACATCATGTACCTTGAGATGGGGAGGCAGAAGAATTTTGTAGGCTAGATCGCCCACTTTCTTTACGACAGCATACGGCCCACAGTATCTAGGAGAGAGCTTCTTGTACTTCCCTAAGAATAAGGAACTTCTTTTTGGCCGTACTCAAATGAAGACCATATCCGATTCTTCAAACTCTCTCTCTGATCTCTTTTTATCTGCATACTGCTTTTGCCTGTCTTGGCTGCCTTTATATCTTTATGGATTGATTGCATCTGCTGGTCCATGTCATCAAGCATTTGTCTGGACATTTCGACTTTGATCAATGGGTCAGACCAAGTCAATGGTGTAAGGCAATATTGTCCATACAAAGCTTTGAAAGGACTCATCCCAATGCTTCAATGATAAGAAGCATTGTAAGCAAATTCGACCAGATGCAAATGACTTAACCACTTCTTGGGTTCCTTGCTGACAGCATAACCGAAGGATATCTTCAATTACTTGATTCACCCTTTCCATCTGGCCATCTATTTTGGGGTGATAGGATGTGCTGAGATCCAAGAAAGTTCCTACTGCTTCAAAGAACGCAGTCCAGAATTTCGATGTGAATTTAGGATCTCGGTCACTTACTATCCTCCTGGGTAAACCATGCAATCTGAAGATCTCCTTAAGGAAAACTCTGGCAACATCCACTGCAGAGTATGTTTCTTTCACTGGAATCAGATGGGCAACTTTGGTTAGCCTATCAACTACCACAAAAATGGAGTTGTAACCTGATTGCACTAAAGGTAATCTAGTGACAAAGTCCATACTGATGCATTCCCACTTCATTTGTGGAATGTCTAGAGGCTGCAGTTTCCCTGGCATCTTGACTCTCTCTGCCTTGACTCTTTGACACATCAAGCATTCCCTTACATGATCAAGTACATCCTTTTTGAGTCCTGGCTAGAAGAAGCTTTTCTTCACAGACATATAGGTTTTTATAAACCCTGGATGTCCAGCTTTCAGGCTATCATGGGCTTCTCATCATTGGGGATACATAGTTGATTATTGAAATACATGCATCCTTCATCCAGTTTGTATCCAAGAACTCGACTCATTTCCTGAGGAGTCTTGCTTTCCTACATCATAAGGGTAGCAATAGGGGCAAAGAATTTGTCCTGCATGATTTTCTCCTTTGCTTCATTGATCAATGGATTTGACACCATTGTTATTGCAAGCAAGGAGGCTTTTCTGCTGAGCGCATCTGCAACCACATTTTCTTTCCCCGGCAGATACTTTATTTCAAAATCAATCTCCTACAAGGTCTGCATCCATCTCCTTTGACGCATGTTGAGATCCCTTTGGGTGAAGATCCACTTCAGACTTTGATGATCTGTCATCAAGGAGGTGAACCTTTGTCCCAAAAGATAATATCTCCACCACAACTTCATAGCATACACTACTGAGAGTAACTCCAAGTCATGGACGGCATAATTCCTCTCATGTGTTCTGAGTTTTCTGGATTCATAGGCCACTGCATGACCTTCCTACATTAGAGCACCGCCTAAGGCAAATCCACTAGCATCAGTAAAACTAACTCAAAGGGTTTGGTAAAATCTGGCAATTTAAGGACAGGGTTGGTTACTAAGGCTATCTTCAGCTTGTCAAAGGCACTCTGACACATTGCAGTCCACTAGAAAAGTGTAATTTTCTTGAGAAGGTTAGTTAAAGGGGATGCTATCTGAGCATACCTAGGTATAAAGATCCTATACCATCCGATTAACCCTAATAATCCTCTGACTTCCTTTACTGACTTGGGTTCTGGCCATTCAACTACTGCTTGGATCTTTGCGGGGTCAAGAGAAATCCCATCCTTTGACACTATGAATGCCAAGTATTCCAGCTGGTCAACAGAGAAGGAACACTTGCTCTTCTTTACAAAGAGTTGGTGTTTCCTTTTACGATTTCCAGGACTTTGCGCACATGATCTTCATGGTCTGCAGCATTCTTCGAGTATACTAAGATATCATCAAAGAAGACAAGAACAAAATCATTCGAGTATTCTCTGAGAATATCTTGCATAAGATAATTGAATGTCATCAGGGCATTAGTCAATCCAAACGACATGATTGTGAACTCATAATGCCCGTAGCGAGTATTGAATGCTGTCTTTGGGATGTCTTGCTCCTTGATTCTGATCTCGTAGTACCCAGATTTGAGATCTATCTTTGTAAACATTTGGGTACCACTTAACCAATCCAGAAGTTCATCAATCCTAGGAATAGGATACTTATTCTTAATTATTAATTGATTCAAACCTCTATAGTCAATACAGAGTCTTAATATTCTATCTTTCTTCTTTTGAAAGAGAATGGGCACACCCCAAGGTGAGACACTGGGTCTGACAAATCCCTGCTCTAACAGTTGTCTTAACTGCTCCTTAAGTTCTATGGCTTCGGGGACTGGCATTTTGTATGCACGTTGGGCTATTGGCTGAGCTCCAGGGGTTAATTCGATCTCATGCTCTACTTCACGAGACGGAGGCATCTCAGTCAGCTCTTCAAGAAATACATCTACATACTCACTTAACCACTGGTTCTTTAACCTTGCATTTTATGTCTACCGGATTCATTTTAATGACATACACAGCTTGCCTTTTTCTGAGCCCTTTTAATAATTTGGAAGCCTTGACTAATTGCAGCACTAGGGATCTGAAAATTCCAATTCCTTAAACTTTATTCCTGTGAAGGTCTAGGAAAGAGATGGTTCCTTTGTGACAATGAATGTCAGCCTGATTCTTTTGGAGCCAATCCATTCCAAGGATTCCGTCATATATTCACAGGGGTAGGACTCTGAACTGGCACTCTATTACGTTCCCATCTAAGCTAAACTGAATAAGGTCAATCTCTAGGTGAGTGAAAAGAATCTTCCCATTGGAGGCTAATTCCACTTGCATAGGTTTCCCACTGGGGTGGCTAATTCCACTTGCATAGGTTTCCCTAATTTTTGATTTAGAACGGGAAATAAAAGAATGAGTACTGCTTGAATCAATCAAAAGCTTGAATTTCTTATCTTGGTACTCTGCTGGAGTATGGAGGGCTGAGAATTGATGGTTATTCCCCTGATGCTCAATTGCTGCATAAATCTATCCTTTCTCTTCCTCCACTTCCTCAGCTATGGTGACTGCTCTTGCTGCTGCAGTCTGAGGTGGAACTCTCTCTCTTTGGTTATTCCAATTCTGGGAGGGAGTTCGGAGACTGCTTTGCATGGAGGCTGCAGGCTGAGCTGGCACTCTTCTTGGGTTACCCTGATTTTGGCACTGGAAACCCTGATTGGACTGATATGAAGGAGTCTGTCTCGGAACTCTGGGACCCTGGCTTCCTTGGCCCACAGAATGAGATGGGCAATCCTTGAGCTGGTGCCCAAGTCCTTGACATCCGAAGCATCTGTTCTCTCATTTGAAGGTCTTCCCTTTGCATTCTGGAGAGAGCCGGAGTTTCTGAGAATGTACTTTGGGGGAAAGGTCTTCCTTCATTTCTGAAGCTTCCCATCTCCACATTCTGGTTAGGACCTTGGTGTCTCTTTGGAGGCAGAAAGTTGGAAGAACTTCCCGGTGTCTGAAATCTCTTGAAGGATGAGGGAGCTGGCTTTGGCAGGACTTTTATGACAATGAAAGCTTTGGCAAAGTCCTTCACCATTCTGATAGCTTCAGCCATGGACACTGGGCTTGGCATTCTTGACCAGTGTGTCCAAGGGTTCGTTCATTCCCCGAATGAACCTGGCCATGATTTGCTCTTCATCTATAGGTGGTGAATATTTGAGTAGAAGAGCAAAGGCCTGGTGATATTCCTCGATGGTTTTTCTCCCCTGCTTTAGCTCTAGGAATTTGTTCATTTTGATTTTCAAAAATCTAGGGGGATAAAATCTCTTTCTCAAATAGGTTTTAAGGTTGTTCCAGGACAGAGTATTTCTATCCAGACGGTTGGTGTCACAGTGGTTTCTCCATGCCACCTTGGCTGTTTCCACTATTTTCAGCCTGACAAGAGCTATTTTGCTCCGCTCATTGTAGCCTGTGACATCAAAATATTCTTCCATGGCTTCCACCCATTTCTCCACAGCCTCACCCATGTTCTCCCCTTCTTCTTTGAAGGGTCCTAGAGCTGAGTCCTATGAAGAGCCTTGCGAAGATTAGGGTCAAGCTCATCATCTTCAGAGAGAGAGGGTTTGGCTGACGGGGCCACGGTTTCCTCATCTCATGATTCTGCCAAAAATTATATATTATTAAATTTTTATTTTGATATCGTCCACGAGATCCTAAGACTTAAGAGGTTCGGAAAACAATTTCTTAAACAAGACAATGATCTTATTGGAGATCTATAACATATGTCCGATAACAGATTTTTCTTTATCATTTTGTCCATAAACAATCACTTATACAATAGGGAATTTTTCTCCAGAAAACATTTCTTTATTTATATAAAAGTTGCAATATGTACATAGAGCAGCTCGGCTCCAAAATTCAAAATCTCCTTGGAAGACGCATAAGACGATAGTACTAGGCCATAGCCATGCCCTGATACAAACGTTCACTTACTAACAAGGGAGCTATTATCTTCTCCTTTTAGGAATAAAGCAACTAAGGAGTCTGTAGACTTGGCATGAAAGTCTGAAATTCTGAGGCGTTGAATGATATAGAATGACACCATGCACCATTTTCAACTTTAACAGAATCATTACCAATGAGAGGTTCTGCCTCAGCATTGTGCGCCGGTAGAGGCATGGACATGCTGCCCTGCAAACCACTTATGCTGTCGTCTCTCTGCTGAGTCAGGAAAATATAAATCCTCGAAATGGCGTGCGAGTCTTGCTCGGCTCGTTCAAGTTGAAGCGAAAGAGATGAGATGCTCAAAGGCGAACGCAATCATATCTTGACACTGGGTGAGGTCGGGAATACCAAATAAATAGGGAACTTCCATTTATAAAAATAATTTCTTTGGCTAAAAATTCTTCATTAAAGAAGCTTACGGAATGAAAATACATTATGAAAAATGCTTTTTCTGAGTTTTTATTATCAATTTCTGATAAGAATTTGTTTATCCTTATTAGCTTTCAACAATGCTCTACTGATACTAGCAGCAACGAGGTCCCCACCCGCCTGCTCCGAGGCTCCTGCTGCCCGGTGGGGCGGAAGCGGCGTCGGCCTCCCGCACAGGGCGAGGGTCCTGCACACTCAGGGCCTCGCCCGCGGATGTCCGGGATGAGAGGCTAGCCAGGGCGGTCCCTCCGAGACGCCCGAAAGACTCCCCTCGCCCCGGAAGGCACGCGCGATTCCACCAGGAAGGGGAAAAATCTTCTAACTAGGAGATTACTCTAACTAGGAGATTACTCTAACGAGGAGATTACTCTAACGAGTCAAGTCTTGACTAAATTAAACTGATCTGACCAAACCTGAAGTCACATGGTCAGATCAAGAAGAGACTTGCACTTGGTCCATATGGAATCACCGCTTTTTTTCTCATTTTCGAGGCACAGTTGATGATCCCTTCCCACAGAACAAGGTCTTCTCAGGATTTAAATTGATTAACGTAACTAATCGTATGTAGTTGTTTCTTTGGAATCCTCCGATCCAACCTAACCCCATCTGGCCCATGGGTTAGCCAGCCACCCGACCACTAAATTGGTGGGATTCCTTTATAAAGATTTGATTGGGTTTTTGCCCGGGTAATGAGGAAAAATAGTTCCTAGGCCCCCTAGCCGGCGATTCATGCAAAAATCAAATAGGCATACCACATACACACCCAATATGAAATTGCCATTTATAACAGATTCGACTGGCTTTAAGACAATCCTTGAATAAAATCATAATATTTTCGATCATCATTTTCCAAAATTCCAAGTCCATTGTATTACAAAAATTCATCCTTTGAACTCTCTGTTGTTGAAGACCAGCTGGCCAACCAACAAGATCTAGTATTAAATTTTTGTTCCCAAAAACCTTTCCTTTTTGTCCCCATGACATATCTTCCTCGATGTACACCTAGGTGTCCTAGCAACCCCGAGCCCGTGCATCGCCTGGTCAGAATCCTCTAGGATCCTCCTTAGGTGTCCTAGCACGTCACTCAAGGACCGTTTTGTCGGTCCTCGCCCATCGTACTATCGGAAGCGCACCATTTTAACCATACTGAGGCTGGTCAAGACCTCTCGGCAGGCTTTGCTGCGGGCGCCGTCCCTTGATGACTCCCCGCTAACTGTTCCAACGAACCTCCTTTTAGAAAAACATAAGCCAAATGCTTCCTCCACAGCATTCTGGCGTAAAACAGTCCTTTGAATGAAAAACAGAGTTTCCAATGCAAGTGAGATTCCAGTTTGAGATTAGTTCCAAAGACCCTTTTTCCAATAATTCCCAGTTCCATAATGAGGATCCTTGATCTCTCATGAGGGTAATCTACCGGTCATTTTATCCATTTATCCAACTAGATTCTTGGTGAGATTGGTCAGGGAAAAACTAGATTAGTTCCGGTAGTCCATTCTTTGGATTTAGTAACTGGAATTGGTTCACGAAGTTTTTGTCTGATTCAATTCGAGAGAAGGACAATTAGGTTTACTGTCCGACCTCACCTAGTCTAACTAAATTCATTCAGTTTAGTTCTACCAGGATTCCTTTCAACTAAACATCTAGTTTTTGGGTAAATATCTATTTAGTGATTTTACCAATTCAAATATACAAGATATTCTTTTTTTCACATAAATTTTCAACCTTAATTCATTAAGTAGAATTATGATGGAAAATCATCTTTTGACATTAGAATTTAATTAAAATCCATCTTTTCTCAAATATCATGGAAATTCATCTTTTAACTAAAATATCAATACCTATTTTTTTGAATAAACTTGAAATCCTTCTTTTTCTCATTTCAATGAGTGCAATCCAATTATCATGGGAATTCCTCTTTTCCATAAATTAAATCTATTAAAATTCTTCTTAAAATTACATAAAAATAACCATTAATTCCTTTAAGCTAAAAATTCCACTTTTCTCATCTAAACATTTGAATTCTAATATAGTGGGGATTCCTCTTTTATCATTTAAACTTATCTATGCAAAAAGATAAACTTAACTAAATTTTTCTCTTAAAATTTAAATAAAAATCTCCATTAATTCCTTTGCACTAGGAATTACACTTTCTTCATTTAATTAATTGGATTCCAATATGGTGGAAATTCCTCTTTCATCATAAAAATTTATCTATACAAAAAGATAAATTTAACTATATTTTCTCTTAAAAATTAAATAAAAATCTTCAAGAATTCCTTTGCACTAGGAATTATACTTTCCTTATTTAAATATTTGAATTTCAATATGGTGGAAATTCCTCTTTCATCATAAAAATTTATCTATATAAAAAGAAATTTAACTAAAATCTTTCATAAAATATACATTATTTTAGCATTCCAATTTTTTTCTCTAAATCATTGGAATACATGGATTTCCAATGTCATGGAGATTACTCTTTTAACATAAAAATAAATTACTAGAAATTTCTCTTTTTTCTAATTTACTAATTATGAATAAACATAAAAATCAATTTCTCCATGATTACAATGAGAATCATTCAATTAATCTAGGATGATAATTCCTAGAATATGGTAGGAAGTCCTCTTTTCATATTATGAATGAAAATGTTTTATGTGTTTATTTTACAGAAATTTTGCCATAGCTCCGCTGCTGCTATTACTGATAATTCTCAATTTAATTGAAAGAATGAAGTATTGATATGATTAGAATGACCACTAATTGGATCATTATCCAATTATGGATTGATTCATAATTTCCCTATGAAATAAATATCATAAAAGCATTAAAAAGCTATTATTTTGGCCTCCAATTAGACAAGCATAGAAATTACTTTTGAATTAGAGAAATGCTTCATGAGAAGCTTCATTTGGATTGAGAATAGGTCATAGGAATGACCTTTCTTTGGGGGGAGAGAGAGAAATGCTTAAAAACCATTAAAATTAAGCATAAATGAGAATTTATGTGTTTCTTTATTACAATTCATAAAAGAACTTCAATAGTAATCAAAGGCCATTCAAATTAAAGTTTCTCAAGCTTGAGAGGGGTTGAGAAGAGAAGCATTTGGAGTTTTAATAAGAAAAAGACAATAATCCACACTTTACCTTCTAATTTACTTGATTCTTTGATCACAGTAGAGGCCCCCAACCAATCAATTGGTTTGGTATGTTCTAGGAATCACGAAGGAAGATTAAAGAGAGAGAGAAGCTCCAATCTCTTCAATTTTGTAGAGGTTTTTAGAGGATAATAGAAATTAAGCTTGGTTTAGAGTAATACTGGCATAGTTTAGTTCACAGATAATAATACAAAGGAATGAGGATCTATTTATAGGAGAGGGAGGCCACTAATTGAGTCCAACTAAGTTCTAGAATTTTCCAGCTACAGTTTGGCTAAATTTGGACAAGTTTTGGACCAGTTTGGCTCCCTTTTTGATTTGGTTTGATCTAGGAGAGAGGAGAGATAAAAATATCCTATTATTTTTGAGTTTTAAACTCATTCAAGCATGTGAAATAGGCGCCTCCTTGAAGGTCTCCCTTTTTCTTACACATGTGTCAAAAACGAATGATTACTCCAAAATATCTCATTTTTTTATTAATACTTCATAATTTTTAACTAATAAACCTAGTACTTGGTTAACTCTTCATCTTATGTGGACATTTACTCATTTTTGGGTATTTTCTTTTATTCTTTGGATTTATCTTATCCCAACACTTGGATTAATCTTATTGGTCCATAGGAACCTTAGTTGGACCATAATTAAAAAAAATTCAAAAATCTGGATCCTTAGGCTAAGGTCTTCTGAATCAATTTTAATTAATTAATTCCAATTGCACCTTGGAAAATCTATTTTGATTTTTTTATTTTAGGGAAACATTTTTTGATATTTGAAGAATTTATTTATCAAAAAATATCCCAATTTTAATTTACCATTCTCTAGAATTTTTTTATCTCACTAGGCAAAACAAGGAAAAATGATATTTTCTTGTATTCAGAAACATAGAATGATTACAAGGGATTGAAGTAGAGGCTTATTTGATATTTAGGCTGAGGAGGAATCTCACAATGGATACAATGAAAGAAGCAAGTTCACCCTTCCTCGTCTAAAAATCGTAAGAAATGCCAAATTAGTTGGAAGCACTGTTGTTAATCCAACCACTGGAACCAGAATCAGTTATGTTGTAAGGTTCCCCCTTCAAAAATAGGGAAAAAACTTAAGATAGTCCACTAAGTCTTAACTTGGAAAAAAATTCCTATTCATCGACACCTTGACCATGCAAAGATTCAAGGATACCTAGTCCTATCCCATAGGTAATACCTAGTCCTATCCCATAGGGGGAGCGTGATCTTCTAAAAATCAAATCACCCATAGGGTAA
The DNA here is from genome assembly GCF_041138505.1 of Cibotium barometz. NCBI lineage: Eukaryota > Viridiplantae > Streptophyta > Polypodiopsida > Cyatheales > Cibotiaceae > Cibotium > Cibotium barometz. The sequence continues at coordinate 64,105,641 of NC_141050.1, read as the reverse complement.
TTTGGGCAACTACTAGTCTTGATTCCTAGAGACAACGCTTTTTTCCTCATCCATACAAGGCACAATCGCTGGCCTAGTCTTCTAGAATAGAATTGCCGGAGAACCTATTTATCTAGCGTAGGACTTTCACTTAATATGTTGGAAAGTTACCCGACTAATCGGGTCCACTCGTCCGTAGGATGGTGCCGTCGGGGCATTCCATCCTCCCACTTTCCACCCTACTCACACCACGTCAATTTGTTTTCTAATTAATCCTACCACACTGTTTGACATAAATAAACATGTTCCTTAATTAAGGCCCTTTTCACAAGGTTTGTTAAAACAACCTTTTTCCACAGTACAATAATGCCAAAGACAAGATTTATAAAAAAAGCTTATACATAAATCAATTCCATCAAGCCAAACCGGCTCTCTTATTCTGTTTCTTTATACTGTCGATGATCTAGAATTTGGCCTTCCAGTCTCTACATGCTGGGCAAAACCCTACGAGACCATACACCTCATCCTCGGCCGCCGCTGGTGGGCGAGGACTCAAGCGGGCCTGTCGCCCTCTCAGGCTCCGTCGCTCGATCCTCCCGCCCCTCAGAGGGATGTCTACGCACTAGGGTGGGCTAATTCACCGCACTAGCCTGGGCCCTCAGAACTAGGTGCAGCATCACAATCACTCGCCTCAATCGATGAACCTCATTCTCCCAATGGTATGAGGGATACCATAGGCCAACTTTGGGCCTTACTAACATCTCTGCCATCCCGCTATACAAGCACAAGAACGGGGCAACGTCAAGGCAGGGAGAGTTATACCTATACCTTAATTTAACCAAGATAACAATCCATTTACTCAACTAAACCATAGGACTAGAATCCAATCCTTTTCACAAAGATTTTAGCATTTCAACTTCAGATTGTGATAAGACATTCTTTATTAAGGCATATGCTGTTGTTTAAAAGAATACAAACTTTAACTAGTCAAATAGATCACTATTAACAATTAATAGAGAAGCCAGGGCCATACCTCAACCCCTAAGAATGATATATAATTGAAAAACAAAATATGTATATACCTTATAGAAATTTATCGTTTATCATTGCCTTTGCTTGTTAACAAGACCTTTAGAACTTGACATATGAGAATAGTCTTCCAATACCTTCTCTTACGATTGAAATCATCCGATCATCCCCAAGCTTTATCTCCTCTTACTCATACTGTGACTTTTCTCTCTTTCGAAGGTCTATAGCAAAATAGCCTTCTCTTGCAGGGCTACGGCATACTATTTTTTCTTTAAAAGAAAAGCTATGGAGTTTTGGTCTCTTTCTCCGAAAGACCATAGTAATCTAACCTTCTCTTCTAAGATATTAGATAAGAATGAAGGGATATATACATCTCAAGCTCTAGGATTACCTTGAGGCTACTTGCTACCTTCTTACATATTTTCCTGTGTAGAGACCCTGACAGAATCAGAAAATTATTTCGGTCATAACTCTGTGAAAAAAACTCAGAATATGGTCATATAACCAGTCAAAAGAACCGGAAGCCATCTAGTCTACAAGCCGACACAAGAAGAATAGGCAAAAACGTCTATATATAGCTGCAAACGTGCCATCTTTAGAAATGCGTTGCTTTTCAACATTTTTAGTATGCATGAACTCTAAATATGTAAAATTACTCTAAATATGATCTCTTATCACCTAAATTTGAATTTCTATTTTTGGAGATACTTATCTCTTAATAGAACTATTCTTGTCTTCTTATTTCTTTTAGGATTTTTGGAGCTAATATTTTTATTCTGACACTTTCCTAATGTTTCTATCCTTATTGTCTCACTCTTCTCTAAGTACACTCTCTTTCCTTATTGAAATTTATATTAAAAGAGACACATACATGGCCTCGAAGGGACCTTACATATGTGATGCCATGAAAGTACACCTTCGTGAAAGGTTTTGTCCTCTAGGATTTCGAGAGGATAAAATGAATGAATTTTTGAAGCTAACCCAAGAAGGGAAGACCCTAGAGGAATACCACCAAAATCTTGCTAAACTTCTCTGATTAGCTCCAGAGATGGATGAGGTAACTCTTGTCCATCGATTCATTTGGAACCTCATCAAGAATGCAAAACCATCCTCTATTTCAGAAGCCATAATTATAGCCAGAGACTATGATAAAGTTTTTTTTAAATAGAAAGTGTCGAGAAAGACATGAGTCCTTCCATGTTAATCAAGAAGAGGTCCCCTAATTCAAGAAGAACATCAAGCTCACTCTTAGCTATAAGGAATCATGAGCTAGAGAAAAATTAGGTCAAGAAATAGGGATAGCAGGTTAAAGATAACCGAATTTAACAAGTATTTCTATGAGCAAAATTAGGTCAAGAAATAGCGATAGCAAGTTAAAGATAACCGAATTTAATAAGTATTTCTATGAGTAAATAGAAGAGGATTGGTACAAGATTCATGTGAAGTAATGTACATGATGAATAAAGGTATTCTAGAAGATGATACTAAGATTATGCAATTGCTATCATAGGTTAGATTGCGTAAAGGATTGATTCCCTTACATTTTTCCATGACAATTTGTTAAGTACCATATGATTTGTAAGAAATTTGTAAGAAAGGATTATGATTTTTTTTTTAATAGGTTCATATCTTATAAGAGGTATATGGATGCATGAACTTAGGATAATAAGGCCAATTAACTTTAGAATAATAAAGACCTTTTGGGGGCACAACAAAACGAGCCAAATACATGAAATAAGAGACTCTTTAGGAACAATGTCTAGATAAAAGAAGATTTCCACTAGTGGGGACACCATTTTGGAAGAGATAGGAGGATTTACTTAGATACTACCCCAGCTCGAGATGAGGACATCTCGAATCTTTTAAGTGGGGGAGATTGTAAGGTCCCCTCCTAAGCCATGTATGTGTCTCTTTTAATATAGATTTCAAGAAGAAAAGAGAGTGCACTTAGAGAAGAGTGAGACAATAAGGCTAGAAACATTAGGAAAGTGATAGAGTAAAAATATTAGCTCCAAAAATCCTAAAAGAAATAAGAAGACAAGAATAGTTCTATTAAGAGATAAGTATCTTCAAAAATAGAAATTCAAATTTAGGTGATAGGAGGTCATATTTAGAGTACTTTTACATATTTAGAGTCCATGCATGCTAAAAATATGAAAAAGCAATGCGTTTCTAAAGATGGTGTGTTTGCGACTATATACAGACGTTTTTGCCTATTCTACCCACGTGGGCTTGTAGACCAAATGCCTTTCGGTTCTTTTGAGTGGTTACATGACCATATTTTGAGTTTTTTGTTTGAGCGTTATAGCCAAGGCCCAAAACAATTCGCTAGTTCTGTCAAGGTCTCTACACAGGGAAACTATAAGAATGCAGCTAGTAGCCACAAGGTGATTCTAGACCTTGAGATGCATATATCCCTTCATTCTTATCTAGTCTCTTGGAAAAGAAAGCTAGCTTGCTATGACCTTTATGAGGAAGAGACTACTACTCCATAGCTTTTCTTTTAAAGAAAGAATAGTATGCCGTAGCCCTGCAAGAGAAGGCTACTTTTCCATAGACCTTCGAAAGAGAGAAAAGTCAGAGTACGAGTAAGAGGAGATAAAGCTAGGGGATGATCGGATGATTTCAATTGTAAGAGAAGGTATTAAAAGGCTCTCTATTCTCATATATCAAGTTCTGAGACTCTTATTAAACAAGCAAAGACAACGATAAGCGACAAATTTCTATAAGGTATATAATATTTTTTTTTCAAGTATATATCATTCTTAGGGGTTGAGGTATGGCCTCGGCTTCTCTATTATTTGTTAAAGTGATCTATTTGATTGATTTACTAGTAGTTAAAGTTTTTATTCTTTTAAACAATAGCATATGCCTTAATAAAGAATGCCTTATCGCAATCTCAAGTTGAAATGCTAAAATCTTTCTGAAAGAGTTGTTTTCTTAACAATAGCATATGCCTTATCGCAATCTCACGTTGAAATGCTAAAATCTTTGTGAAAGAGTTATTTTCTTAAGAAGGTAACGTGAATTCTAGTCCTATGGTTTAGTTGAGTAAATGGATAATTATCTTGGTTGGTGCATGTGCAACTTCTCCCTGCCTTGACGCTACCCCATTCTTGTGCTTGTGTAGCTGGACAGCGGAGGTGTTAGAGTAAGGCTCGAGTCAGCCCATGGTATCCCTCATACCATTGAGAGAATGAGGTTTGCCGATTGAGGCAAGTGATTGTGATGCTATCTAGTTCTGAGGGCCCAGACTAGTGTGGTGATGAATAAGCCCACCCTAGCATGTAGACATCCCTCTGAGGGGCGGGAGGATTGAGTGACGGAGCCTGAGGGTGCGACAGGCCAGCTTGAGTCCTTGCCAGTGGCCGATGATGAGGTGTATGGTCCCATAGGGTTTTCCCAGCATGTAGAGAGTCAAAGACCAAATTCTAGATCATTGGCAGTATAAAGGAAAAGAATAAGAGAGCCGGTTTGGCTTGTATCGAATTGATTCTTGTATGAACTTTTTTCTATAAATCTTATCTTTGGCATTATTATATTGTGAAAAGAGGTTGTTTTAACAAATCTTGTGAAAGGGTCTTATTTAAGAAACATGTTTATTTATGTCAAACAATGTGGTAGGATTAATTAGAAAACAAATTGATGCGTGAGTAGGGTGGAAAGTGGGAGGATGGAATGCCCCGACAGCACCATCTTATTACAGACGGGTGGACCCGATTAATCGGGTAGCTTTCCAATAGATTAAGTGAAAGCCCTATGCTAGATAAATAGGTTCTCAGGCAACTCTATTCTAGAAGACTAGGCCAGCACAGCAGCTGTGCCTTGCATGGATAAGGAAAAAAACATTGTCTCTAGGAATCAAGATTAGTAGCTACCCAAATTATGATCAATTACCCTATGGGTGATTTGATTTTTAGAAGACCACGCTTCTCCTGTGCGGGATAGGACAAGGTCTTACCTACAAATCATATCCTTGAATCTCCGCATGGTCAAGGTGTCAACGAGTAGGAAATTTTCTCCAAGTTAAGACTTAGTAGACTATCTTAAGTGTTTCCCCTATTTTGGAAGGGGGGACCTTACAGAGGCGCACACAACCATGGAAAGAAGACTAGAGAAATGCAAGGTAAGAAATCTTTAGCATGATTACAAGGTAAAGTTAAATATATGGATATGTAATTCCTAACCATGTTCCCAGCAGGTGAAGGGGGAGGTTCTTCATCTAAAGATGTGTACCATCGTGTCATCAAAGGTGACATTGTGATGGTTCAGATGCCATTGGAACAATAGATGGCCACAGGTTAGTAGTATCTCTATGTGAGTATCATCATGTGATGTATAAACCATTCTATTGTTGACCACATGTACATATGTTTCTTTATTTATATGTCATCTTTTACTTTGTACCAACTAGCAAGCTCATCAAACACCACATCACGTGAGATGACAACTTGCTTAGTTTGAGGATTATAACATTTGTATGCCTTTCGATCCTGTGCATATCCCACAAATACATATTTCTCTGCCTTAGGATCCAACTTCCTTCTTCTTTCATCAGGCACATGTACATAAGCTATGCATCCAAAAACTTTAAGGTGTCCAATGTCTGGCCTGTAACCTGTAAGCCGCATCTCTGGCGTGCTTCCATGAGTGGCTGCTCTGTAGGTGTTTTGTTCAATATATATACTGCAGTAGCACATGCTTCTTCCCTTTAGTAATCTGGCATGCTCTTTTCATTAAGCATCGCCCTTGCCACTTCACATATGACTCTATTCTTTCTCTCAGCCACACCATTCTGCTGAGGTGTATACCTGCAAGTCAACTGTCTTCTTATTCCATGCTTCCTCAAGAAATGCTCAAAGGCTTTTGAGGTGTATTCACCACCTCCATCTGTCCTCAGACATTTAATCCAACAGCCATATTGCTTTTCTGCAAAAGCTTTGAAATCCATGAACTTTTCCAACACTTCACTCTTCTCTTTGAGAAAGTATATCCATGTCATCCTGCTGAATCATCTATGAATGTAACATAGTATAAACTGCCTTTGATAGATGGGTTTTGTGCAGGACCCCATACATCACTATGTACGATCTCAAGTGGCCTGTTACTCATATTTCCTTCTCTAGGAAACCTCAACCTTGCCTGCTTTCCAAACTGACAGGCTTCACAAACATGCATATGTCCCCATCATATTTGAACGTAGGCAATCCATTGACAATGCCTCTTGTTTGCATGTTCTTTAATCTCTGTATATTGACATGTCCAATCCTCTTATGCCACATATCAATGTCATGTACCACATTCTTGCTCTTTGAGAACATGGCTGATTTTAGCTCAGGAATTCCAGCATCCAGCTTAAACAATCTGCCTTCTTTCTTTCCTTTAGCAATGACTCTACATCCATGTTTGAAGTCCTCAACGAAGCAACCATGCTCGTTGAACCTAACCTGTAATCCCTATTCCACCATTTGACCAACTGAGGCCAAGCTCTTTGTGATAGAAGGCACGTACAATACATCAGACATAGACTTTGCTTGACCATTGTGCATGACCAATGGTACACTTCCAACATGTGTAATGACATGCTGGGTATCATCACCTGTTTCCACATAGCCTTTTACATCCATAGGCTTCATATGCTCAAACCATTCACCATGACATGTCATATGGTTTGATGCTCCTGAGTCCATATACCATGTGTCATCATTCTCAGCATTTGTCGTCATAGAACCCACAACATGCTTCATGGCAAACAAATGATTTGCAGTGCCATCATTGCTGCTTGATGCATAGTTTCCACCATGTTGTGCATAATTTCCACCATAATGACCACCACGTTGTGCTCTACCCCCTCTCAAATCATTCTGTTTGCGGAAACAATCTCTCGCCATATGTCCAAATTTGCCACAGTAATGGCATTCCACATCTTGCATAGAATTTTGTTGGCCTTGCCAACGTCCTCGACCACGGGGGTTACCTCTGCCTCGCTGAGGTGCATATCCACGACCACCTCGAGCACCATATGAAGGCTGAAAATTCTGTTGTGGAGGCCTATCCTGCCATCCACGACCATTACCACCACGTCCTCGTGATGCGAATCTCCCCCTGCCTCTAAAACCTCTCTACGAGTAGAAAGCCTGATTTCTGCCATCATCATGGCTAGTAGATGCATCCAGAAATGAATCACTGAGCTTGATTTCCTCAACCAACAAGAGGGAAACCAACTCATCGAAGTCGGGTAAACCTGTACTCCTCACTGAGATAGATGTATCAAATGATTTATATTCCTTGCCAAGACCACACAAGGTAATATCCACCAAATCATCATCAGGCATGGGGGCATTTATTGTGGCCAATGCATCTGCAAACTTCTTGATTTCTTGCACATAATCATGTATGCTCCTTTTATTCCTTTTGATATTATGTATCTGCTGTCGCAACTGAGACTTGCGAGCACTCGTATCTGTATCAAACATCTTGACCAAAGTATCCCATGCATCTTTGGGATTCTCAGCATCCTGTATGTGTATGAGCATAGCATCAGAAATACATATAGACAAATAATGCAGCACTTTGAATGCTCTCTCTGACCATTGCTTATGAGCAATAAGCTGCTGCTGTGTAGGTTGTCGAGGTAGCTCAGGCTCTGGCTCAGCACCTGTAATGAGATTCCAAAATCCTTTTCCTTTCAAGAAACTCTTTATCCTATACTTCCATGCCTGGAAGTTCTTCCTATCCAGCTTTTCACCAACAATCTGAACTGGATTATCCGACATGTTTGCTCAATGCATACACCTTCCGTACACTTCAAATCTGTAAATGAGCCTTCCTCAGCTCAACCACACTCCAATGAATGTTCCAGATACTCCAAGGTAGCCAACAAACTCTAAATTTGATGTAGAAAATCAACCTGTATGCATCCCCAAGATGAACTGTCTCACGTAGTCCGGGATACCCTACTTTGATGCGCTTTCCAAGGCTCCAAATCACAATGTAGTGGTGCAATCAAGTATGGGAAACTTGCATTAACACCTAATCAACCTCAATGTTGAGTATCAACACCATCTGACATGTGTACATATCAATTTTTGAAAACCCCTTTCTCTGTTTTGGAAAAAACCAGAAAAACCAGTAGTAATTTGGCTCTAATTTCTTCAATATTTGACCAAATTGAGCAACCAGGCATTCATTAGCTTAGCAATAGTGTCCATCAACTCCATGTAAGAGGAATTTGTCCAATTGTAAAAGACCAAAGATTAATTGCTCAATTAAAATGCTCTGTTTCTCTGCAACCAGTGGACAGCCTGTTTTAATCAGCTCATTCCCAGCTCAATTAGCCATATTCCATCAATCCAATCACATAGCCCTCTTCTCCAAAGTATAAAGCAACCAATTTCTAAAGAAATTGTGAAGTATACCAAACAACCAATTAGTAATTGACCTCCTCGCTTCAAGATGTACACTTTTCTGCCCTGTTTTCACTATCTGGCTGCGCCGTGTGCTCCAAGCTTCACAGCTCCAATGGCAAGCTTCACAGCTTCTCTTCACAGCTTCTTTTCCCTCTTCACTCACTCACTCATAAACCCTAATAAACAGCACAAGGCTCTGATACCATGTTGAAAGAACAGTAGAGGAGGAGGAGACACATACACAGGAGCAAACCCTAATGTATATTGCAAACCCTAACCATAGAGGGAAGCCATGTCCACTCTCACACAAAGCATAATGCACTAATCCATAATCCACACAACACACAATGAGTTGTGTCCACACTCTACTAACCCTAGCTAATGTCCACACACTATGACCAGCTGGACACGCGGTCATTTATGTCTCACACATGTTCCTACCTAATCTGCCAGCACATAGCATAGCTGGCTCACACTGACATCGAGCTTGAATCTCAACATAGTAGACCTCCTGTCATCATACGAGCTACCTGCCCAATCTGTGTCTGTGTAACCGTGTACATCCAAGCCTTTACCATGCTCATAAAGGAGACCATAATGTGCAGTGGTTTTACATAGCGCATAATGCATCTCACTGCATCCAAATGAGGTTTTCTGGGGCTCTGCATAAATTGGCTTACTAGCCCCATAGCATAACTGAGATCTGGTCAAGTAATAGTCATGTAAATAAGACTGCCAAACCATCTTTCTATACATAGATGGATCATCCAACTCTTCACCAAAATCAACCCGTAGCTTCACATTCTGCTCCAAAGGTGTACTCATGCTTACACCCTATCATCCCATATTTTGCCAACATATCCAATGCATATTGGCATTGCACTAACCATGTCCTTGCATGGTCTTTGATCACTTCAATCCCAAGAAAATATCTCAATTCACCCAAGTCTTTCATGTCAAACTGCCCACTCAATGCCTTCTTGACATGCATAACATCTGTAGCATGATCTCCTATGACAATCAAGTCATCCACATAGATGACAAGCAAGACAATCCCATGATCTGTTTTCTTCACATAGAGTGAAGAATCTACTGAAGAAACCTAAAATCTAAGGGAGATAAGATATCAGCTTATCTTATCACTCCAAGCACGAGGTGCTTGCTTCAAACCATATAATGCTTTCTTTAACTTGCATACATGAGTGGGGTACCTCGGGTGTACATATCCTTCTCGCTGTGCCATATAAACTTCCTCTTGTAAATCACCATTTAGAAATGCATTTTTCACATCCATTTGAAGCTTTTCCCAACCATTTGCTACAGCCATAGCAATGACTGCTCTCACTGTTCCCATCTTTGCAACTGGACTAAATGTTTCATCATAGTCCAAGCCTTGGGTTTGTGTATAACCCTTAGCTACCAACCGCGCTTTATGGCGCTCAATAGAACCATCTGATTTGTATTTCACCTTATAAACCCATTTCCAACCAATGACATTTTTGCCTTGTGGTAAGGCAACCAAATCCCAAGTTTCATTATGGACCAATGCGTCCATCTCAACATCCATTGCCTTCTCCCATACGTGCTTCCCAATAGCTTCTGTATAGCATGTAGGTTCCGCATGCTTCACCAAAGAGGTCATATATGCGGAATGCATAGTAAAGTCACGATATGTCAACCTATCAAACTGGATACCTCACCCTTTGGTGGGATCTCCGCAATGCATGCGGATCACTCTGAACACCTGTCACTCTAGCATGTGGAGTCCTGCCTGGTGTGTGTAAAACTGGTATGCCAAGTTCCTCATCCAAATTTTCTGAACTTGACGACTCATAACCTGTAATGCCAATTCCTTCAACCTTCTTTTTCCCTTTATCCACAGCACTACTCCCAGTGCTCACACTCTCATGTCTCAAGCGTCCTGACCATGGACGTATAGTACTACTCTTAGACTCTGCTGGCCCAGACATAGAAATAGAACTTGCTTGTGGCAAGTTCACATGCACATCAGCATCAACGGAATCAATGATGCCCTCATCCTTTGCCTTGTACCAACTAGCAAGTTCATCAAACACCACATCTCGTGAGATAACCACTTGCCTAGTATGCGGATTGTAACATTTATATGCATTGTGATCCTGTGCATACCCAACAAAAATGCACTTTTCTACCTTAGGATCCTTCTTCCTTCTCTCGTCTGACACATGCACATAAGCTATGCTACCAAACACTTTGAGGTGTCCAATGTCTGGCCTAAAACTTGTAAGACGCATCTCTGGCATACTTCCATGTATGGCTACTGCGGGTGTCTTATTAAGTACATACACCGTTGTGGCATATGCTTCTACCCACCAATAATAGTCTGGCATGCTCTTTTCATTAAGCATCACCCTGGCCACATCACAAATGACTCCATTTTTCCTCTCAGCAACACCATTTTACTGAGGTGTGTACCTTCTTATGCCATGCTTTCTCAAGAAATTCTCAAGAGCATGTGAGGTGTATTCACCACCTCCATCTGTCCTCAAACATTTTATCCAAGAGCCATATTGCTTCTCTCCAAAAGCTTTGAAGTCCGTAAACTTTCCCAACACTTCACTTTTCTCTTTGAGAAAGTAAATCCAATTTATTCTGCTAAAATCATCAATTAATGTTACATAATACAAGTTGCCTTTAATAGATGGGTTTTGTGCAAGACCCCATACATGACTACCCATACATGACTATGAACTATCTCAAGTGGCCTGCTACCCATACATGACTACCCCATACATGACTATGAACTATCTCAAGTGCCCTGCTACTCATGTTGCCTTCTTTAGGAAATGGCAACCTTGCTTGCTTTCTAAACTGGCAAGCATCACAGACATGCATATTCCCATCATACTTGAATCTAGGCAGCCCACTAACAATGCCTCTTGCCTGCATGTTCTTTAATCTTTGTATGTTCACATGTCCAATCCTTTTATGCCACATGTCAATGTCTTGTACCACATTTTGACTTTTAGAGAGCATGGCTAATTTCAACTCTGGAATCCCAACATCTAACTTAAATAACCTACCTTCTTTCTTGCCTTTGGCAACAATGACTCTACATCCATTTTTGAACTCCTCAACAAAGCAACCATGCTCGAAAACGAACCTGTAAACCTTGTTCGACCATTTGACCAACTAAGGCCAAACTTTTTGTAATAGAAGGCACATACAAGACATCTGCCATGGACTTTGTTTCACCATTGTGCATCACCAATGGTACACTTCCAACATGTGTGATAGCATGTTGGAAATCATCGATATGCGCAGACATATGGCATTGATTATGAGGAAACTTTCAGCCCAGTTTCCAAGATGGCAATAGTGAGAGTTGTGATAGCAGTGGCTGTGTCAAAGCAACGGTCTTTACATCACATGGATGTAAAGAATGCATTCTTGCATGGGGATTTGCAGGAAGAGTGTATATGTTGCAGCCACCTGGTTATGAGGATGTGAGTCACCCCGAGCATGTTTGTAGGTTGAAGAAAGCCTTATATTTCTTAAAACAAGCACCAAGAGCATGGTCTGACAAGATTTCTGAATATCTTATCACTATTGGCTTTCATGTAGCCAATGCAGATTTCTCGCTGTATGTGAGACATAGTGATAGAGAGGTTGTGCTTGTTGTCATCTATGTAGATGACCTGATCATTATGGGGGACCATGATGTAGAGATCTTTGATGTAAAGATCTTGCTTAGATAGAAGTTTGAGATGAAGGATCTGGGGGAGCTCAGGTATTTCTTGGGCATTGAGGTGATTAGGTCACCACATGGTATTGGATTACTGCAGAGATAATATGGCTTGGACATGTTGTCCAAGTATGGTATGATAGGCTATAAGCCTATCTCAATGCCATTGGATCAGAATGGCAAGTTGAGTGTAGATTCAGGAGAGATTTTGGAGGATCCTACTATGCATAGGCGCATAGTAGGAAGCTTGATCTACATGACGATCACCAGGCCAGATTTGAGCTATGCTGTTGGGTTGGTGAGTCAGTTTATGTAGGTTCCTCCGAAGCCGCATTTGGATGCATTGAGACGCATACTGAGGTATGTGAGGTCTACTTTGCATTGTGGACTATTTTATGAAACTAGGACAGAGATATGTGTACATAGGTACACAGATGCTGATTGGGCTGGTAGTATCTCAGATAGAAGATCTACTAGTGGCTTCATGTTTTCTTTGGGGAGTGTTGCTGTCACTTGGAGTAGCAAGAAGCAGCCTACGGTTGCTCTATCCAGTACAGAGGCAGAGTACAGAGGTGCTGCTATGGCAGTATGTGAGGTAGCTTGGTTGAGAAAGCTACTTGCAGATTTGGGTCTATCAGTGGTGGATAGACAAGTTATCATTTTCTGTGACAACATTAGCAGTATACAGTTGGCCAGGAACCCAGTTTTTCATGCTCGCATGAAGCATATAGAGGTCCACGACCATTTTGTCAGAGAGAAGGTTTTGGCAGGAGACGTTAACCTTGTTTATGTCAGTACACAGGATCAGGTCGCCGACATCTTCACCAAAGCATTGGGTACAGAGAAGCTCTCCAGATTCAGGGCTTCGCTTTGGTGTACATGAGATGGAGTTGAGCTCAAAGGGGGAGTGTTGAGATATCGAGCTCATCTAGTGAGGCGGTGGACACTGATGACCCGCCTGGGGGATAGGTCCCACACTTACACCATTGGCATGGTTGGTGAGATCATGGGTGATATGCAGCTAGTGGGATGACAAGCTGTGTGATAGCCATTCTTGAGACTGGCATAGTTATAGTGCTAGCTCATTTAGTTGGGTTCACACTATAGAGAACCCTAGTATGTATTTGGTTGAGTACCTTTTCATATGGTGTGTACTCTTATCTTTATATATGGTGTGTTGAGTGTTGAGTGTTGTGTGAAGAAGAAGAAGATTTTCAGCCTCTCACCTTGTGTGTTCTCTTTTTTAGGGTTTTGTGAGTGTGTGTGTGTGCATGCAAGAGCTCAAGCTCTCTTCTCCCCTGCATTTTTTCAATGTGATGTAAATGGATGTGGATGTGAATGTGATGAGATGAGATTGAGATGTGATGATATGTGAAAGGATGTGATGTAAATGGATGTGGATCTGTTGGTTGATCTTGCTGATCTTCAACGGAGAGTCCATCTGGGATTTTATAAGTGAATATATTTCCGGGTACTATGAGCTAGGAACTATTGAAAAGGCCCCTAAGTGGACAGGTGGTGAGCGTTCTGGTTACCAATGATGCCATAGGTACACCGATGAAGGAATGATTGGAAATTGGAACTCAAGCTAGATATTTTAGAGGATTATGATCAGTGATACTATGGTTTCATTAAAAGATTATTTTAATCTGTGAAATAGGCAATTTCATATTGGGTGTATAAGTGGCGTGACTATCTTGAAGTTTGCTTGAAGCATCGGCTAGGGGGCCTGGGAACTCTTTTCCCTAGTACCCGAGGCAAAAAAAATCAATTTCCTAAATGGATCCTATCATTACAGTGGTTGGGTGGTTGGCTAACCCATGGGACTAGGTTGGACTGATGGATCCCTAAAATGAGACTCATTTCTGTTTGCTTGAAGCACCGGCTAGGGGGCCTGGGAACTCTTTTCCCTAGTACCCGAGGTTAAAAAAATCAATTTCCTAAATGGATCCTATCACTACAGTGGTTGGGTGGTTGGCTAACCCATGGGACTAGGTTGGACTAATGGATCCCTAAAATGAGACTCATTTCTGTTATGGTACGATAGATGAAGTAAATCCCGGATAGTCTTTTTTCTATGGAAAAGAATCAATGGTGGTTGTTCCTCTCGATGAGAAAAAAAGCATTGGTCTCTATGATCCAAGTGCAAGTCTCTTCCTTGATCTGACCATGTGACTTAATACGGGTTCGGTCGGATTAGTTTGGTTAGTCAAGGCTCTTGACTACATTAGAATAAAAATATCCATGGAGGAATCGCCCGTGCTTTCTGGGCGAGGGAAGTTTTTTCGGGTTCGGTTTTGGAAGAATCGATAGATTAGTCTCTTGTCCGGATATCCGTGGGCGAGGCCCCGATTGAGAGGCTCTGCCCGTGGCACAAGAAGTGCTACTTCCGCTGCTAGCACCCCCGAATTCGTTGCACGGAGGGGGCAGGGATCTTTCATTAAATGTGAAGTATGAAACAATGTGGTTTCCAAACATCTACTTTTCTCTTACAACAATCAACATGTAGAACAAGCATTAATACTATCATTTGTGAATAAAACCTCATCATACTTCATAAATGGGACAAGCACTAATGTGCATCATCCTTCATGACCATACCATACTATTCTTTAAGACCATACATTTGAGAAGTATAATAAAAGATACAATCCATAGTTCCAACAGTAGTAACTCATAAAGACCATAGTTCATGCACAAAATAAAAAAATATCCATATCTCCAACATCAAGCATCCAAGTATACCTACTCATCTTTGCCTTCCTCTCTTGCATGAGAGGTAGGTTTAAGAAACTCTTTTAACATGAGCTCATCCTTCTCTAAAGAAATGCAATGTCGGCCCAACTCTTTGCATGCATTGGCCATGTTTCCTGTCCTTGCAAACACATCAATGATCATGTCTCCTGGCCTTGTAAAGCAATGTATGAGAGCCTGCAAAGCATTGAGAGTTAAATAAAACATTCATAGACTTGCATCTCAATAAAGCACACACTTCACATAGGGACCTCATATAGATAACTTACCCACTCAACTTACCCACTCAAGCTTTTATTCCTCTCTACACCTCCTCAAACAATGGCATTTTGGAAAGTTGACATTGCTTCCTCTCCAAGATTTGACTCCCTCATCCAATTGGTACCAGCAATGCAAAGTTTAGGATATTTCTTAGATGCTTCTGCCTTGTTGTAGATGAGTGGCTTCAATAATTACGAAAGAAAGAGGATAGCACTAGCCATTCAATCTGCAAGAATGGAAACACACTAAAGTTATGTGGGAACATAACTTAACCCATACACATTTACAAATTCCATTGAAATAATGAAATATATTATATCTTTTATGTTCATGTTGACTTACCACCTCTTTTGGATCCTTGTACATGTGTAGGAAGAGTTGATGTATACCATCAATGTACGATAGAAAGTAAACCCATGAGTAGTAGCTGCCTTATGGATTGTTGAGATTCAAGCTTGATGTCAGCTTATGCCAGTTGCACTATGTGCTGGCATGTTAGGTAGTAACATGTGTGAGACATAAATGACCGTGTCCAACTGGTCATAGTTGTGTGGACATTAGCTAGGGTTAGCAGTGTGTGGACACAACACATGTGTGTTGTAGCTTATGGATCATGGCTTTATGCATTGTGTGAGCAGGGACATGGCTTCCCTCTATGGTTAGGGTTTGCTTAATACATTAGGGTTTTCTCTTGTGTGTGTGTCTCCCCTCCCTCTACCTGTTTTTCATCATGGTATCAGAGCCTGGTGCTCTCTATTAGGGTTTATGAGTGAGTGAGAGAAGAGGGAGAAGAAGCTGTGAGGAAAAGCTATGGAGCTTGCCATTGGAGCTATGAAGCTTGGAGCACACTGATTTTCATCAAATCTGAGAGCTTGACCTACCGAGTAAGGACTGCTAAACATCCTTGAGCGGAGTGCAGGTGCAAAAACACAAACAACATCAGATTTGAGTTGCCCAAAGCAAAGAAAAATTTCTGTTTTGCAAGCTCTCCATTGAAGCTTGAGTGTGGTGAATGTATGAGGCAAATGGTTGCAAATCTGACAAAGAATCATTTATCTGGCAAATGGGAATGTATTGGCAACTCATGTACAAGCCCTACAATGAATTTGGATCAAGTTTGATGCATTTTAGTGATTGGAAATTCACTGTTTTGAAGCCCTCACAAAAACAGAGAAGAGAGGTCCATTGTTGATGAAATTGAAGATGGTTTTTTGGAAAAATCAACTCATTGATGGATTGTGTACATGCCTAGGAGTGTTGGGTATCTACATATGCCCTCAATTACCATAACAAACCACTCAAATCACCCCTACAATAGGCGGCGTAGCCTGAAGGGCAAAAACAGAGCAAAAATTTCAATACATTGCAAAGTGGAGGCCAAATTCTAGTTTGGTGATTGATTAACTTTAAAATTTACTTAGCAATTTTGTGATACACAAAATTGAGAAGGTGCTATGTGGTTGTTTGGAGCAATTATGCATTTTGGAGCTGATTATGAGCTTATTAAATAGGCTATATACAGTGATTAGTGAAACAGAGGGTCATTAATTGGCTTATTACTCTCTCGACTTTTACAATTAGTCTAATTCCTTTTACATGGAGTTAGTAGACATCACTTCTAAGATAATGAATGCTTGGTCTCTCAATTTAGACAAGAATCAAAGGAATTAGAGCACTTTTCCTACTGGTTTTTCTCAAAACAGAGAAGGGGATTTGATATTTTTGGTATGTACGCACCTTGGTTGGTGTTGATATGCAACATTGAGCTTGTTTATGTGTCAATGCAAGTTATCCACACTTGATTGAACCACTACATTGCAATTTGAAGCCTTGAAAAGTGCGCCAAAACAGGGTACTTTGGACTGCGTATGCCAGTTCAATTTGAATGCAATTAGAGTGATTTTCTACATCAACAGTGAAGTTTGTTGAGTACTTTGAAGTATCGGGAACACTTATTAGAGTGTGGTTGAGCTGAGGAAGGCTTGTTTACAGAATTGGATGTGTGCAGAAGGTGCATTTGCATTGAGCAACTATGTTAGATAACCCAGTATAGATTGTGGGTGAGAAGTTGGATAGAAAGAACTTCCAGGCATGGAAGTACAGGATTAAGAGCTTTCTGAAAGAAAAAGGTCTTTGGAACCTTGTTACAGGTGCGGAGCAGAGCCGGAACTGGGTGGTTGCAAGATCAGGGTGCCTAGTTTTGTCCACTCAGGCACCCTGTAAACAGTAAAAAAATAGGCATTTGTTTACCTTTAGTGGCTAATCTCTCCTAGTAAATGAAGGAATTTCGTTTCAAGTTCTTTTGTTGGAACATCATATTCAAAGTTGGAAATATAGTTGCATAATTTGAGAATTAGATAGTCAAAAGTCCTCATTTTCTTAGGTACAAAGTCAATGTATACACCCTGTCCCAAATTTGAGCCGATTCCATAAAATGCTAATATCTTTTACATATAAACTCATATGAGATTCCCACTTTGTACCTTAGATCTTCACATAATATGGAGCTTAACTTGATTTTTTGAGAAAATTTTAAGATATTTGTCTATTTTCTTTAAATATTTCAAGGTCTTTAAAGTGTTATAATATACGCCACTTTTTGTACCCACAATAGGTACCACTTAAAGTCCTCAATCTTGTAGATCAAAAGAGTGGGTAGATACTGAGACATTAGTAGAATGTGGTGGCTAGTGAAAATTGCAAATCCAATGGTTGGATTTTTAATGATCTCTTTTGCAAAATTCTTCCAGACTATCAGAAGGCCTGCAAATATTAATAATCTAATTAGTAAAATTACATTTTTGATGTGAATCATCTAAAACCTATAGGGACTAGTGTACTTGTAATGGTGCATCTATGGAAAAATAAATTAGATCACTCTAAGTATGGAAAGACCATTTGTTTATCATTTCATCATATTTTTAATTAATTTTGATTAATTAGACTAATTTATATTAATTTAAGTTATACTGGGTTAATTTAAGGGCAAGCATATTTTCTATTATTTGCTTGATCTCATTTTAAGTACCTTACCCCCTAAAATTTGCTCTCCCAGCATTGTCCCAGTCCAGCAGAAACTGGACAAAACTGGACACCCTGATCTTGCAACAACCCAACTACCCCGACAACCTACACAACAACAGGTTGTAGCTCATAAGCAATGGTTAGAGAGAGCATACAAAGTTTTGCATTACTTGTCTATATGTATCTTGGATGCTATACTCATACATATACATGATGCTGAGAACCCCAAGGATGCATGGGATACTTTGGTAAAGCTATTTGACACAGATACTAGTGCTTGTAAGTCTCAGTTGAGACAACATATTCATAATGTGAAGCAAAAAGGAATGAGTATTCATGATTATGTACAAGAGATAAAGAAGTATGGAGATGCATTGGCAACTATCAATGCCCCCATGCTTGATGATGATTTGGTAGACATTGCCTTGCGTGGTCTGGCAAGGAGTACAAGTCTTTTGATACATCTATTTCTATTCGGAGTACAGGTTTACCAGATTTTGATGAGTTGGTTTCACTCTTGCTTGTTGAGGAAATCAAACTCAGTGACTCTTTTCATGATGCATCTACTAGCCACATGATGATAATGGCAGGAATCAGGCTTTCTATTCACAAAGGGGATTTAGAGGCAGGGGGAGATTTGCATCACGAGGTTGTGGTAATGGTTGTGGATGGCAGGATAGGTCACCACAATAGAATTTTCAGCCTTCATATGGTGCTAGCGGTGGTCATGGATATACACCTCAAAGAGGCAGAGGTAATCCTCGTGGAAGAGGATGTTAGCAAGGCCAACAAATATCTATGCAAAATGTGGAATGCCATTATTGTGGGAAGTTTGGTCATATGGCATGTGATTGTTACCACAAACAAAATGATTTGAGAGGGGGTAGAGCACAACATGGTGGAAATTATCCAAATGGTGAAAATTTTGCATCAAGCAGTAATGATGGTGGCAGTGCAAATCACTTGTTTGCCATGAAACATGTTGTGGGATATATGATGACAAACGGTGAAAGTGATTACACTTGGTATATGGACTCTGGAGCATCAAACCATATGACTTGTCATGGTGAAAGGTTTGAACATATGAAGCCAATGGATGTGAAAGGCTATGTGGAGACAGGTGACCTGCTTATGCTTCTATCACTGTTATGTTTTACTTTGTACACCCACTTGCATCCAATGGCTTTCTTGCCTTCAGGCAATTGCACTAAATCCCAAGTCTCATTTCCATATAGTGCATCCATCTCCTCATCCATAGCTTTCTCCCAACACACATTTCCAATAGCCTCACATCAATGCATGTGGGTTCTACAACCTGCACAACTTTTGCCATGTATGCAAAGTGATGTGCCACATAACCATCATAGGTAAACCTCTGCACAGGATTCTTCACTCTCCCAGATCTTCACAGCTTTGGATTCATGGCTTCCATAGCCTTCTTCACACCAAGTGTTCTCATAGCTGGTATCCCAAGATCCTCATCAAGGCTCATCTCTGAGCCACTAGACTCTCCATCAACATGAATATGCCCTGTAGAAATGTCAGGCATACTAAGGGGCTCAACCACTTTCTCTTTACCTTTATGTGATGTACTAATCACATTTGTAGGACTGGTATTATGAAGCAGCTTGCCACTCCATGGTCTATCAACTGAACCACTAGATGAGGACTCTCCTGGTCCACTCAAAGACTGTGATTGCTGACTTGCATTCTGTGCAACCACATTTCCACTCACATCAGCCCCAATAGCTTCTTTTTCAGCAGCATAGCTGCTCAAATAGCCTCAGCCCAATAGCTATGCGGCATATTCTTCTCTCCCACCATCAATGCTCACATAATCTCAGCAATGTGCCTGTTTTTCCGCTCAGTAACTCCATTTTGCTGCGGAGTGTATCTGCATGTAAACTATCTTTGAATACCATTCTTCTACAAAAATTCAGAGAACTCATTGGAGAAGTACTCTCCCCCTCCATCTGACCTTAGACACTTTACATGTTTCCCTGTTTGCTTTTCAACCATAACTCTGAAATTTTGAAAATGAGTGAACACCTCACTCTTCTCCTTCATGAAGTATACCCACAGTTTCCTTGTGTGGTCATCAATAAATGTCACATAATACCTGCAGCCTCCCATAGACATGGTTTTCGTAGGACCCCATACATCTGAATGCACAACATCTAGTGCATTTCTGCTCACATTTCTGTCACGTGGAAATACATGCTTTGTTTGCTTTCCAAATTGGCATGCTTCACATATTTTTCTGCATACCTTTAACTTTAAACTTTGGCAGCCCTGTCACAATTCGTTTAGTCTACATAGACTACATTCTTTGCACATTCACATGTCCAATTCTTTTATGCCAAATGTATGTGCTTGCAACAATTCCTGAACCATTTGCAAACATCGCAGCACTCACTTCAGGCATGTTTACATTCAATGTAAACATTCTGCCCACTCTGTTGCCTTTTGCAACCAACCTAACAACCATCAGGGTTAAACCAAACCTGCAAACCCTGCTCAATCATCTGGCCAACTGAAACCAGATTCTTTGTTATGTTTGAAACATGAAGTACATCTGCAAGGTACTTCACTTGCCATCCTGCATAGACAATGGCACATCTCTAACATGGGCAATTGGATGAGCAGTGTCATCCCTTGTTTCCACAAAACCTAGTCTTTCAAGGTTTTTCTCAAGGTTTTTCATCTCCTTGAACCACTCACCATGACTTGTCATGTGGTTCGAAGCACCTAAATCAACGTACCATACATCATCTTTATGTGTTGCTTCAACATTTTCAGACATGGCATTAACGACATGCTACATAACAAACAACCTTTCATTATCCTCATTGTTTCTGCTCGAGGATGCATAGTTGTTTTGCTGCAACTTCCCATTTTGCATGTCAGCCTACTTCTTATAATAATCTGCCTGCACATGTCCAGGCTTACCACAATAAAACCATCCAAGTGTATCATTATACTGCCTTTTTCCAATTTCCACGACCTCTTTGACTCCCCCTGCCTCTGAATTGGCCTCTTCCACTTGCGTGTTATTGTTGTTGTGAATTCTGGGACTGTTGTTGTTGCTGCTGCTAGCCATAATTCTGATTACCTATTCGGCCACCTCCTTGGCCGCGTCCACGGCCTCCTCTACATCGTCCTCTTCCTGAACTTGTGTAGAAGGCCTATTGCTCTGAACTATTTTTGTTTTGTGAAGACTGTTGGTCTTCACATCTCTTCTATAATCAACATAGACACCAAATTTGTGAAATTGGGAATGTTTTCTTGAGTCTGAATAGACGTCTTGAACGCCTTGTATTGTGGCCCGAGACCACGTAGATAGACTTCCACCTTATCACATCATCTACTGAAACACCAGTAGATGCAAGGCCTGCTATCCACGACCATTACCACGGCCACGTGATGCGAATCTCCCCCTGCCTCTAAATCCTCTTTGTGAATGAGTAGAAAGCCTAATTTCTGCCATTATCATCATGGCTAGTAGATGCATCTTGAAAGGAATCACTGAGTTTGATTTCCTCAACAAGCAAGAGTGAAACCAACTCATCAAAATCTGGTAAACCTATACTCCGAACCAAGATGGATGTATCAAAAGACTTATAATCCTTGCCAATGCCACGCAAGGTAATGTCTACCAAATCATCATCAGGCATGGGGGCATTGATTGTTGCCCTGCATACTTCTTTATCTCTTGTACATAATCATGGATGCTCCTTCTATTCCGTTTCACATTATGAATCTATTGTCTTGCGAGCACTAGTGTCTGTATCAAATAGCTTTACCAATGTATCCCATGCCTCCTTGGGATTCTCAGCATCATGTATATGTATGAGTATAGCATCCGAAATACATATAGACAGGTATAATGCAAAACTTTGTATGCTCTTTCTGACCATTGTTGCTTATGAGCTATAACCTGCTCCGCTGTGTAGGTTGTTGGGGTAGTTTCGGCTCTGGCTCCGCACCTGTAATAAGATTCCAAAAACCTTTTCCCTTCAGAAAGCTTTTGATCCTGTACTTCCATGCCTGGAAGTTCTTCCTATCCAACTTTTTACCCACAATTTGTAATGGATTATCGGACATATTTGCTCAATGCAAATGCACCTTTCGCACACTTCCAAATCTGTAAACGAGCCTTCCTTAGCTCAACCACACTCCTATAAGTGTTCTAGATACTCCAAAGTACACAATGAACTTCACTTTTGATGTAGAAAATCAAATTGTATGCATCCAAAATGAACTGGCTTACGCAGTCCAAGATACCCTATTTTGACATGCTTTCCAAGGCTTCAAATTGCAATGTAGTGGTTCAATCAAGTGTAAATAACTTGCATTGACACCTAAACAAGCTCAATGTTGCATATCAACACCATCCAAGGTGTGTACATACCAATTTTGTCAAACCCCCTTCTCTGTTTTGAGAAAAACCAAAAAAACCAATAAAACAGTAGTAGAATTGCTCTAATTTCGGCTAGCTAATGTCCACACACTATGACCAGCTGGACGCGGTCATTTATGTCTCACACATGTTCCTACCTAACATGCTAGCACATAGCACAGCTAGCACATACTGACATTGAGCTTGAATCTCAACAGCCCCTCTCAAGCTCATGATGTACTGCCATAGATGAAGATGTAGATGAGCTTGGGCTATCAAAGCTCTCAACATCAAGAACGTGGTTATAGCAGGCGGATAAATTTGTTGAAGCACTTGATCATATGCTTCTTGGTGGAGGGATGCTGCGCTAATGGGGACGCAAACCACAAGAAGTTGAATTGGATTTTGGGTTTCTTGAGCTATTCTGCATGGAATGTCTTCCAGGCCCGCCATCGTCAAATGGGGAGGAAGTCGGGGCTGATCTTCAAGGCACGTGGTACGTTACAATAAACTTTGCAGATGAAGGGATTCATGAGAAATGGATGTCGCCAAGTTGGCTACTCGCCCATGAGATCAAATGTTAAGGGACAAGTGGTAGTAGATAACCATCTCACGGGTTTGAGGGGGTGGTCACACTGCCAGTTTTTGTGCTTTGCGTGGAGGTAGGGGCAAAGAATGTGGACGTTGTTAAAAAAACGTGGTGCTCATGCTAGATCAAGTGTGTGGAGGAGAGGGACTCACAAAATACAAGAAAACTATCTTGCTTATTAAGCTGTTTATGAATACAACTAGGCCTTGCTCAATACAAAATGCCTCCTAGCTTCACCTTTAAATGGGTGAGCTAGTGGACCTTAAGTCCCTTCACACACACACACCCTTCTCTTCCCCTTCTACATAACCTTAGTCTTTTAATACCCTCCCTCAATACCAACTATGAAATAATTGGAATAGGTGGTATTGGACATAGGTTGCCTTTATAACATTAGGCATACAAGGATGTCATGGTGGTGTGGTTATCTAGGATTTACAACTATGTTCCTAGAGCCTTAGAGGCTAATACAATGATGCCATCTAAGTCTTTATTTGATGTCGATGAAGATGTACACCTCAATGATGGTGCACGCCACTCTTTGTGCTTGCTTGACTTCCTGTAGTTGACATGATTTAGACATACATGCCATTGCTTCCACATGCTTTCCACCTTGACCATTCTCACACAATGATCAAAACAAGGCTACCACCCTTGCTTAAGTGGTTTGCTTATAGATGTTCCTTCAACATGCTTGATGCTTCCTTGAATACCATACCTCCTCCATGAGCAATGAGGGCCTTCCTTCTTAGAGTAATGGTTATGAGGTAGATTTATATGGGAAAGGGAAAGGGAGGGTCTTACCACTTGCCTTATGGATTGGTCAAGGGCAGTGTCTACTCCACAATTACAACAAAATCTTTTGTGCATGTTGGTTACATGATACCCATTAGGGTTTGAAGATACAAGCTTAATGAGAGTGAGTAAGTGGTTGAGGTAAATGCTCAAACCAATAAGGTACATCATCCTTGGCTCAAGAAGGAGAGGGCATGGCTCATAATGTTGCCAATGCCTCTTACAAAGACAATGCCAAGAGATGTTTAAAATCATGACAAACAACAAGGTAGAGCACTTAGTGATGCTATGCTCAACCTTACAACTCATCTTAGAAGATGAAAATGTTGAATATGCAGCGGAATAACATGCCTTGGGCTTGGGAAATGAGAGCATATGGCTTATGACATGCCTATGCCTCTTACAAACAAGATCCTCAAGGGTGATACACAACAACATTAAAGATGAGCAATTAGTGTTCATGTGCCCAACTTTAAACCACTCAAAAATTGAGTTTGTTGATGAAAAACCAGAAATCTTCAACCTCTTTGGCTTATGGGATGAAGACAATGGTTCATGGTTGCACCATTTCTCCTTGGAAGCTTGTCAAGGTAGGCATAGAAGCGGGTTGACGCGACGATGAAGACTTATAATGTGGCACTTATGGTGTGTGGCCGGCCTCCAATGTTGATGAAGAAGAGCCTCCTTAGTGTTAAAGACCTCCTCCTTTGATGGTTAAGATCACATTAGTGTTAAGCAACACATTGTTTGGTGATTAAGATCACCATTAGTATTTTAAAAACACGATTAGTACTTAAGAGCACATTTCTAGCATCTAATGACACTTATAGTGGTGATTAGATTCACGATTAGTATTTAATAACACTCTTAGTGTTTAAAAACACTTTGGAATAACTCCCCTTTGTTGGATTAGAAGCTTCATTAGTGTTAATCAACACTATTAGTGCTCATAAGCACACTTTGAAAAGCTTTGAGAACTTGAAGATGATGTGGAAGCTTGATGACGTGATGAATGAGACTTATGGATGCCTTATGTGGTTGGCCATCACTTCAAAATCAAGAGTAAGATCAGCAACAAGTCCTCACAAGATCACTTAAGTGATTAGGACAAAGAGGGGAGGATTAGAGCAAGAAAAAAAGAAATTTTGAAGCTTTAATGGAGAGCTTCAATGGAGTTGAGGGAGTTGGCCGTGGTTTTTCTGTTGTAGCAGACAAATGGAGCAGCCATTAGGGCTGAAATTAGGGCTGTAGCTCCTTCACACATTGGGCCTCAAAAGCCCTAAAGAAGCTATGCAGCCTATAATCATCTGTAGGCGGGCGGCGAATTCTTGTATGACCACTGCTGCGCAACAGAAACTGCGCCGGGCTGAACCAGTAAGAATGCGACGGCGGAGAGGAGATGAATCCACTGATTGGCTATACGAATATGTGCGCCTACGCCTCTTCTTCACTTCCCTTGATGAAAGGTCGCCGAGATAATGCCTCCATGAGTAGCTAGAGGTCCTCCACCAGCAGGGGGTTCAGCTCCACAAAGGAGAAGATAAGAAAAAATGAGGATGTTGACCTATTCTACACCACAAATGTGACCTACTCAACCAAAGCTCTAGATACCATGTTAAGAAAACGTGGTGCTCAAGATCAAGTGTGGAGGAGAGGGACTCACAAAATACAAGAAAACTATCTTGCTTATTAAGTTGTTTATGAATACAACTAGGCCTTGCTTAATACAAAATGCCTCCTAGCTTCACCTTTAAATAGGTGAGCTAGTGGACCTTAAGCCCCTTCACACACACACCCTTCTCTTCCCCTTCTACATAACCTTAGTCTTTTAATAGACGTCCATACGGTTGGTGACATCTATGAGGCTCAGCTAGCGTTGTCGGCCGAGCAAGATGGCTATTGCCTACTCAAACTCCATGTGATCTAGGGGACCGTGCCAATTTAGGGGGTTCATCGGAGGGTCAACTTACTCCTACTCAAAAGGTGGCGAGTGATGACAGAATTTCAACTTCTTCAAGTGGTTGTTGGGTGGATTGGTTTGCTGAGCCGAGGAGACGAGGGTGGAGGGGCTGTTGATGATGAAGTCATGTGGCAAATCTGGCGTCGAGCAGTGGTGGGGATGTGGAAGATGTAGAGGGCATATCCTGGAATGGAATGTGCATTCCTAAGTGGAGGGATAATAAAGGGGGTAAGCGGGGTCTGGGTGATGGGGGGGGTGGAGTGGGAAAATGAATGGGAGGGGAAGAAGAGTGTACGTGAAAAAGAGGGAGGGTCAATGTGCCTGAGGGGGGTGGTGAGGGTGGGGGCTAGTTAGGGGGAGGAGGAGGTGGGAGTGAAGAAGTTCTTGGGGATGGAGGAGGAGGAGGAGGAGGTGGGAGTGAAGAAGTTCTTGGGGTTGGAGGTGGCAAGCTGCCCTGCCCCCATCATTACCATCGTCGTTTTCCGGGGCAAGCTTGAGTAGCAGCCTGAGGACTATTAGCATAGAAAAATTGAACAGTCGCGCAGCAGCCTCAACTTCACTGTACTCCCAAGGAAAGGCAACATGCGAATCATCAAACTAGCAGATGCTAGTGGTTGCCATAACTTCTATCTTTGGGAAGCGCCTGTGGTACAAAAGGAGAAATCCATTGGCTGAGTAAGGTGGTAGAGGATCATGCAAAAGAGAGAGGAATGCATCATTGACCAGATGCCACTTGACGGTACAAAAGTACGTCAGTGCCCTTTGGGAGATTTTTGAGGGGTACGGGTAAGGGAATACGTCATCGGGGATAGATAAATCTAGTAAGTCGGTGGGGTGGGATGGAAAGCCATATCGGAGGAGAAGGCTCTAGCCTATTAGGATGGCTTGAAGAGGGTGCATGGGGAGCTCCAAAAAAACATGGGGGTGTTGGAACGAGAGAAGCCCTTGGAAGAAGAAGTGTGGGATTAGGGTTAGGCTGTCAATAGGGAGTTTGGTGAGAGCATATGCGTATATTGGGCGGGAGAGCGGCTCGTCGATGTAGAGGTTATGTTGCAGAAGGTTGAGGCGTATACTCTTGAACTGGAGATTGACGATCTGATAAGGGGTTTATGGAGGCAACAAGGACAAAACTGGTAGCTTAGTCGTCGTCTCCATCAGGGCATCAACTTTCTTTTCCATGGTGCTAGATGAGGCAAAAGAGAGTGAAAGGTGGATAGTGGTCTTGGTAAGTTCTCGATGCTTTGCAAAATCTTCTTGAGTGCGGGTGAGGATATTTTCTGCTATCTAGGCCCAACTCATGGCTTCCTAATGCATGCCTTCTATGATGGTAAGCTCGTGATGAGCTCTCTTGGTCGCTGAATGGGCTGTTGTGACTTGCTCTGTTGGGGCTTAGTGATGTGGGCAATTGCAGTGCCCAACTGCTCTGTTTGCTGATCAAACTTCTTCTGGAGCTTCATAAACTGAAGGTTTGTCTGGTATAAATCTTCAGACACATCGCGCTCCTGGGCCTTGGCTTACAGCATCTCTCCCTATGACATCTGCACCACTTCTTGCTGCCTGTAGATACAGTCTGTCATTTGGGTGATGAGCTCTCGCACCACATGCGAGAAGCCAAGTGCAAAGTTTGGAACATCTCCGTTGGGCCGCATGTATGTTCTCAGCATAAGCTTGACTAGAACTAAAACTACCCAAGCATGCCCAACGCAGAGTGTTCACAGTGTTCTATGTGGCGGTGGGGGAGGAAGGGCCAGCCTCTGCATATGATGGCATCTATTGGAAGCGTTTTGGAGGCGGGGTTTCAAATATTCTTTTGTTGAAAAAATCTTGTTTCCTTTTCTCTTGCTCTTCCTCTTTGGCCATCTTACTAGCTTCTACAGCTGATGCAAGTTCCTCTTAGTGTTGGCCTTGGGCTTGGGGGGGGGGGGGGGGCGACGAGCCTATTTTGTGACGTTTGGCGCATGATGGGACCTCTTCGCTAGTGGTGGATTAGAAGAAGTGGATGGTGAGGGTAAAGAGGTCACAACTGCATCTGGCCTTCTTAGCTGCGTTGCCCTTAGAAATTCTTCCCATCCAATTGCATAATAGAGGACCTGGTCAATAAGGTTGCAGAGCTGCTAGCTTTCCTTGGGGGTTCAAGCAAACTGGGTGTAGCTCTCTGAAGAGATAGTCGGCCTAATTCACCATTTGGCCTTGGTGGACTCTAGCCAATGTGGTCATACTGTAGTGGTTGAATTTGTCAATCCACCTAGTAGTAAGTAGAAACTGCAAATCTCTTGCAGGCATAACCATATCCTCATGTGCTATGTTCCCCCACTCGTCCTTGTTGGGGTTGCCCCTGTACAAGCCTCTGGTGAGCTTTGTTGCATTGTTGAGGTGTGAAAAGATGCAAGGGAGAAGAGAGCTTGAGCTCTTGCAAGCACACACACACTCACAAAACCCTAAAAGAGAACACACAAGGTGAGAGGCTAAAAATCTTCTTCTTCTTCACTCAACACTCAACACACCATATATACAAAGATAAGAGTACACTCCATATGAAAAGGTACTCAACCAAATACATACTAGGGTTCTCTATAGTGTGAACCTAACTAAATTGAGCTGGCGCTATAACTATGCCAGTCTCTAGAGTGGCTATCACATAGCCTGTCATCCCACTTGCCGCATATCACCCACCAGATTCTTTGTTATGTTCAGAACATGAAGTACATCTGCAGGGCACATTTTGCCATCCTGCAGCATAGACAATGGCACATCTCCAACATGGGCAATTGGATGAGCAATGTCATCCCCTGTTTCCATAAAACCTGGTCTTTCAAGATTTTTCATCTCCTTGAACCACTCCCCATGACTTGTCATGTGGTTCGAAGCACCTGAATCAACGTACCATACATCATCTTTATGTGCTGCTTCAACATTTTCAGACATGGCATTAACAACATGCTGCATAACAAACAACCTTTCATTATCCTCATTGTTTTTGCTCGAGGATGCGTAGTTGTTTTGCTGCAATTTTTCATTTTTCATGTCAACCTGCTTCTTATTGATAAAAAACAGGAGCAGGATGTAACACACACAAGAGAAGCAAACCCTAATCCATAATCATCAACCATAAAGAAAGAGAGAAGCCATAGTCAC
The DNA here is from genome assembly GCF_041138505.1 of Cibotium barometz. NCBI lineage: Eukaryota > Viridiplantae > Streptophyta > Polypodiopsida > Cyatheales > Cibotiaceae > Cibotium > Cibotium barometz. The sequence goes on along the minus strand of NC_141050.1, from coordinate 64,076,583 downwards.
CATCTCTCTCACACACACAAAGGAGAACACAACATAGTGTTATGTCCACACTACAAGTAAACCTAATGTTATGTCCACACCACACATGACCAGCTGGACGCGGTCATAAACACACCACACGATATCTATCTACCATACTGTCACTCTGTCAGCACCCATGTGCTATCCTCCAGCTGTATACGAGCTTGATATTTCAACACTCCCCCTCAAGTTCGACATATCCATCTCTAGGACTCCCAATCTAGTACGGAAATACTCGAACTTATCTTTACCAAGTGCTTTGGTAAAGATATCTGCAACCTGCTCATCTGTCTGCACATATGTCAAATCAACATGCCCATCTAGCACCTTCTCTCTGATGAAATGATAGTGGACCTCAATATGTTTGGTCCTGGCATGATAAACTGGGTTGCTAGCAAGCTAAATACTACTCATGTTGTCACAATGAATGACAACGCTCATATCACTCTGTAGCCTGACATCATTCAGCAACTTCTTCAACCACATAGCCTCACATGCAGCTATGGCTGCTCCACGATACTCTGCCTCTGTGGTAGATAAAGCAACTGTAGGTTGCTTTTTACTGCTCCAGCTCACAGCTCCACTACCAAGGCTGAAAACATAGCCACTGGTAGATCTCCTGTCATATGCACTACCGGCCCAATCTGCATCTGTATATCCATAGACATGCATGTCTTTTCCTGCCTCATAGAAAAGACCATAATGCGCGGTAGTTTTGACATATCTCAGAATCCGTCTCACAGCATCCAAGTGAGGTTTACGAGGACTCTGCATAAACTGACTCACCAAACCAACTGCATAACTGATATCTGGCCTCGTAATGGTCATGTAGATAAGACTACCAACCATTTTCCTGTACATGGTGATATCATCAAGCTCATCACCCAAATCAGCCCTAAGCTTCATGTTTTGCTCTAATGGTGTCAACATTGGTTTGCATGCTGTCATACCATACTTTGCCAGCATGTCAAGTGCATATTGCCTTTGCACCAACCATATACCTGTGTTTGTTCTTATCACCTCAATGCCAAGAAAGAACCTTAAATCACCAAGGTCTTTCATATCAAACTCTTTGCATAAGGAGGCCTTAACCTCATCAATGCCTTTCCCACAATCACCTGTGATAATCAAATCATCAACATAAATGACTATCATCACGATACCATCATGTGTCTTCTTCACATAAAGTGAAGAGTCTGCATTTCCAACCACAAATCCAATACTGACAAGATATCTGCTGATCTTGTCACTCCAAGCACGAGGTGCTTGCTTCAAACCATAGAGTGCTTTCTTTAACCTGCAAACAAAGGTCGGATATTTTGGATGTACATAACCTTCTGGCTGTTCCATGTACACCTCTTCTTGCAGTTCACCATTCAAGAAAGCATTCTTTACATCCATTTGATGTAAAGCCCAACCTTTTTGTGCTGCTAATGCAATGATAGACCTCACTGTAGCCATTTTAGCCACTGGGCTGAAAGTTTCATCATAATCAAGACCATAAGTTTGTGCATATCCTTTAGCGACCAGCCTTGCCTTATGTCTCTCTAGGCTGCCATCTGACTTGCACTTTACCTTATACACCCATTTGCATCCAATTGCATTCTTTCCTTTAGGTAACTCAGCCAATTCCCATGTATCATTTTTGTCCAAAGCATCCATCTCTTCATCCATGGCTTTCTGCCATACATGCTCTCCAATAGCCTCTGAATAGCATGTAGGTTCCACATGCTTTACCATAGATGTCATGTATGCATAATGCATAGCAAAATCTCTATATGTCAATCTTTCCACTGGATATCTGACTCTCTGGGATCTCCGCAATGCATGCGGGTCACTCTGTACACCTGTAACTCTGGCATGTGGTGGCACATATCTGTCCTGCCTAGCACCAGGTGTGCGTACAACAGGTATGCCGAGCTCCTCATCCAAACTCTCAGAACTAGAGGACTCATAACCTGTGATCCCAATTCCTTCGACTTTCTTCTTGCCTTTATCCATAGCACTATGCCCAGTGCTCGCACTCTCATGCCTCAATCGTCCTGACCATGGACGTACACTGCTACTACTCTCAGCTTCTGCTGCTGGCCCAGACATTGTAGTAGAACTAGAACTTGCTTGTGATGGTAAGTTCACAGGTACATTAGCCTCAAGTGTGTCAATGACTCCCTCATCTTTGGCTTTATACCAACTAGCAAGCTCATCGAATACCACATCTCGTGAGATGACTACTTGTCTAGTTTGAGGGTTATAACATTTGTAAGCCTTTCGATCCTGTGCATATCCAACAAAGACACATTTCTCTGCTTTAGGATCCAACTTCCGTCTTCTTTCATCAGGCACATGAACATAAGCTACACATCCAAAGACTTTCAGATGTCCAATATCTGGCCTGTAACCTGTAAGCCGCATGTCAGGCGTGCTTCCATGAATGGCTGCTGTAGGTGATTTGTTCAGGATATACACAGCAGTAGCACATGCTTCGGCCCAATAGTAATCTGGCATGCTCTTTTCATTTAGCATTGCCCTTGCCACTTCACATATGACACGATTCTTTCTCTCAGCCACACCATTCTGCTGAGGTGTATACCTGCATGTCAACTGTCTTCTTATCCCATGCTTCCGCAAGAAATGCTCAAATGCTTTTGAGGTGTATTCACCACCTCCATCTGTTCTCAGACACTTAATCCAACAGCCATATTGTTTTTCTACAAGAGCTTTGAAATCCATGAATTTTTCCAGCACTTCACTCTTCTCTCTCAAAAAATATATCCATGTCATCCTGCTGAAGTCATCTATAAATGTCACATAGTATAGACTTCCTTTGATAGATGGGTTTTGTGCTGGGCCCCATACATCACTGTGCACTATCTCAAGTGGTCTATTACTCATGTTTCCTTCTCTAGGAAACCTCAACCTTGCCTGCTTTCCAAACTGACAGGCTTCACAAACATGCATATGACCATCATATTTGAATCGAGGCAATCCACTGACAATGCCCCTTGTTTGCATGTTCTTTAATCTCTGTATATTGACATGACCAATCCTCTTGTGCCACATGTCAATGTCCTGCACAATCCCATTGCTCTTTGAAAACATGGCTGAGCTCAATTCTGGTATGCCTGCATCCAATTTGAACAACCTTCCTTCCTTCTTGCCCTTGGCAACCAATCTACAGCCATGCTTGAAATCTTCCACAAAACAGCCTTTCTCATTGAATCTTACTTGTAATCCCTGCTCAACCATTTGGCCTACTGATGCCAAACTCTTTGTAATGGATGGTACATATAACACTTCTGACATATTTTTCACATTTCCATCATGCAGCTTCAAAGGCACACTGCCAACATGTGTTATAAGATGCTGAGTATCATCTCCTGTGACCACATAACCATTTGTATCCAATGGTTGCATCTTCTCAAACCACTCACCATGACATGTCATGTGGTTTGAGGCACCTGAATCCATATACCATGACTCATCTCCAGCATTCTGAGAATCCATTGTCCCCATAACATGCTTCATTGCAAAAAGATGGTTTGAACTCCCATCATTGTTACTGGTAGATGCATAATTTCCATGTTGTGGTCTTCCATTCCTCGCATCATTCTGCTTTTTGTAGCAATCTTTTGCCAAATGTCCAAGTTTGCCACAATAGTAACATTCAATCCCATTCAAATTTTGTTGAGGACCTTGCCATCGTCCTCTACCACGAGCACCTATTCCAAATCTCCCCCTATGGGATTGAAATCCACGACCTCCACGGGATCCAAATGATGACTGTGAATTCTGAAAATTCTGATTTGATTGTGGTTGAGTAGACCTGTCATTCCAACCACGTCCTCCACGGCCTCGAGGGGTAAATCTCCCCCTGCCTCGAAAGCCTCTAGATGAGTAAAAAGCCTGATTTCTTGCATGTTCATCATTGCTTGACGAGGATGCAGCACCTGTAATACTCATACCACCAAGGCCAAGCTTCAATTCTTCCACAATGAGCAATGACACAAGCTCATTAAAGTCTGGCATTCCTCCCAATCTTACTGAGATGGAAGTGTCAAAGGATTTGTACTCTTTGCCTAAACCACGCAATGTGAGAGCAACCAAATCATCATCATCCATCGGGGCATGGATCGATGACAAGGAATCTGCATAACCCTTGATTTCCTGAACATACTCATGTATGCTCCTATTCCTTCGTGTTACACTGTGAATCTGTTGCTTCAGTTGTATCTTCCTTGCACCAGTGTCTGTCTCATACATTCGGCACAATATACCCCATGCTTCTTTCGGTGTATCTGCATCTTGGATGTGAATGAGCAAGGCATCTGTTACACATATTGAGAAATAATGCAACACCTTCGAAGATCGCTCTACCCATTGCTTGTGAGCCAGTAACTGAGCATTATTTGGTTGAGGAGGTAGGTATGGCTCTGGATCTTCCTCCGAGACAAGACTCCATAAACCTTTGCCTTTCAAAAAACTCTTCATTCGAAACTTCCACACTTGAAAGTTAGTGTGATCAAGCTTCTCTCCAACAATCTGTATCGGACCATCTCCCATTGTTGCAAAAAAAATAGAGTAGATGTACCCTTTCGATTACAATGTACGAAGTACCTGTAATGCTCCAAATCTCTCCAAATCACATCAAATGCTGGAAAATTGTGTGCATTAACATCCCACAATGATTCACCAACAATGTACACTTGATCAAAGTTGAAATCAAATGAAACTCCTTCACAAAAAATTTTCTGGTTTTTTTCTCGCCAGTAAATTCTCGCCAGTAACCAGTCAAGATTATGCTCTAAATCCTTCAAATCTTGTCCAAATGCAATGATTCAACTTGCAATGGCTTCCCAACACATTGCTCCAACATATCCTAGAAGGGTTTGATCCAATTCTTCAAGGGGAATGAGAACCATCAATTTCTGTAACCTCTGGTTTGAATTTTTCTGCACCTGTCAGGTACCACCTCTCACTAAAATTGTTCTATCTCCTTCAAATCTTCTCCAAATCCAAAACTTTTTGATTCAAAAGTTTAGCAACTCATAGGACTTTACTTGTACCAAAGGAATTAGGCCAATTTGATATAGACAAAGATTAATGCCTTGATTAAAAATGCTCTGTTTCTGGATAGAATTTCTGTAAACCTGCACACCTCTGATAAATCACTTCAATGAGCTCCAAATACATGAAATGCGCTGCAACCAAGCATCACAAGGCCTTAGCAATGTCTTTGCTAAACTCTCCAAGCTTTAAAGCATTCAATTTGGTGTCCAAATGAGTGAATTAGACCAAATTCATTGCAAACTTTTCAAGAAACTCTTCCAAAAAACGCTGCCTTCTCTTGGAGCTCTAGGAGAGAGGGGTAATCACTAATGAGTGGATAGGTCTCTTAGCAATGACCTAATCTATCATGGGTATGAAGGGTTTGACTCAATTTTGAGTAGAATTGCCACAATTGATCCTCCACCGGGCATATGTTCTCTGTTTTTGTAGAGTCCAAAAAACCAGAATTTTTTTCTTCACAAATTGCCTGTAATGCATCAATTTTCATGCAATGGTTTGCTCCAGTGTTGCTAATACATGTGCCCTTTCACAATACATGAGAACCTCTGTGTTTCCTTTGTATTTGCACCAATACTTTTGACAAAATACATTCCTTCACAAGCTTTCCATAAAAGATTCAAAACCAGAAATTTTCTGCTTGCTTTATGCACTTCAATCTTCACTGAACTTGCTCTTTGATACCTGCAATCCGCAGAGGGGGTCTTGCTACACTCACCAATGGTCCTTAGCTCTCAGATCTGTAACCGAGGTGAGCTCCACAGCTTCCTTTTGCTCCACAGCTTCAATGGCTTCCTTCACAGCTTTTTCTTCTTCTTCCCTCTTCTCTCACAACTCTCACAACTCAGCTAATGAGCTCTTGGCTCTGATACCATGATAAAAAACAGGAGCAGGATGTAACACACACAAGAGAAGCAAACCCTAATCCATAATCATCAACCATAAAGAAAGAGAGAAGCCATAGTCACCATCTCTCTCACACACACAAAGGAGAACACAACATAGTGTTATGTCCACACTACAAGTAAACCTAATGTTATGTCCACACCACACATGACCAGCTGGACGCGGTCATAAACACACCACACGATATCTATCTACCATACTGTCACTCTGTCAGCACCCATGTGCTATCCTCCAGCTGTATACGAGCTTGATATTTCAACACTTATAACAATCTGCCTACACATGTCCAGGCTTACCACAATAAAAGCATCCACGTGTATTATTATACTGCCTTTGCCATTTTCCACAACCTCTTTGACTCCCCCTGCCTCTGAATTGGCCTCTTCCACTTGCGTGCTGTTGTTGTTGTGAATTCTGGGACTGTTGTTGCTGCTGCTGCTGACTATAATTCTGATTACCTGTTTTTGGCCACCTCCTTGGCCGTGTCCATGGCTTCCTCTACCTCGTCCTCTTCTTGACATTGTGTAGAAGGCCTGTTGCTCTGAACTGTTTTTGTTTTGTGAAGGCTGTTGATCTTCACCCAAGCTCTTCTCTTCTATAATCAACATAGACACACCAAATCTGTGAAATTGGGAATGTTTTCCCAAGTCTGAATAGACATCTTGAATGCTCTTATATTGTGGCCTGAGACCACGTAGACAGACTTCCACCTTATCATCATCATCTACTGAAACGCCAATAGATGCAAGGGATTCCACAATACCCTTGATCTTCAATGCATAGTCATTCACAGACATACTCTTTTTCTCCACAGTATGAAGTTCATTCTTCAACTGTATCTTTCATGCCTTGGTATTCGTTTCATAGAGTTTTACCAAGGTGTCCCATGCCTGCTTGGGGGACTTGGCATCCTATATGTGCCCAATCATGGTGTCCTGTATACTGATAGAGAGCCAATACATAACTTTTCTAGCTCCTTGGTTCCAATCCTTGAACTCTTTCACATCTGCATTAGTCGAATTGATCTCTGGTATCTCCGGTGCCTCTTCATACTCACCTTCTATATAGTCCCAGTAACCCTTTACCATCAGGAAATTTGAACCTGAACCTCCAAGCAGCTCCTTGGTTCCAATCCTTGAACTCTTTCACATCTGCATTAGTCAAATTGATCTCTGGTATCTCCGGTGCCTCTTCATACTCACCTTCTATATAGTCCCAGTAACCCTTTGCCATCAGGAAATTTGTCAACCTGAACCTCCAAGCATGGAAGTTGTTCTCATCTCCTTGCTCTAATACCATGAAAAGATGTAGGGAAGAAGAGAGCTTGAGCTCTTGCAAAGCACACACAATGTCTGCACAACCAATCTGTCTTCCCGCTCTTAAAACAGAGTTCTGCAGAGAATCGATGACTTACCCGCAATGCTCAAAGTCGCCTGCTTTCTGAAAAACGGAGGTCGTAACGAGCCTGAAACGCGTTTTTGGCCCGAAAAATCCGTCCAATAGGACAATATAGTTGCCCTATAACTTTACTCCCGCGAAAAAATCTCCTCACTCAGAGATCGTTTACCGGTGCCTCCCGTAGAGCTCCCACAAGGGTGTAGTCGCCACCAACACAAATAGGGAAGAGTAGTTGAAGCTCTTACCCTCGTACCGCTTCCTGTGCTTCTCTTGCTTCCAGGCTCTGATACCATGAAAAGATGCAGGGGAGAAGAGAGCTTGAGCTCTTGCAAAGCACACACACACTCACAAAACCCTAAAAGAGAACACACAAGGTGAGAGGCTAAAAATCTTTTTCTTCTTCACTCAACACTCAACACACCATATACAAAGATAAGAGTACACTCCATATGAAAAGGTACTCAACCAAATACATACGAGGGTTCTCTATAGTGTAAACCCAACTAAATTGAGCTGGCGCTATAACTATGCCAGTCTCTAGAGTGGCTGTCACACAGCCTATCATCCCACTGGCCGCATATCACCCATGATCTCACCAACCATGCCAGTGGTGTAAGTGTAGGGCCTATCCCCTAGGCGGGTCATCAGTGTCCATCGCCTCACTAGATGAGCTCAATATCTCAACAAGGTGGACATATGGCTAGTCCATATGAGGAAGCGCCAAAGCATCTCGCACTAGCTCCACACTTAGCTACACCTTATGCATCTGCCCTTCAATGTCCAAGACCTCGCCTATGTGTTGATTGGCGTCATAGGTCTCTGTGAAAAATAATGCATTGTAAAGGTCGGGGCCCCATGGTTCCAAAGTGGGCAGTCTTCCCAAGCTAAGCTGTTCAAGCTTCTCCACCACCGCAGGATCAGAAGCAATAGCTCTATAAAATAGGGTCTTGTGAAGTACAGGAGATTATTCTCCACCTTATGATTATTTCTCATAAGGGAATGGACAGTGTGTCCATTGATTTGCTTCATCAAGGCCTCACCCAGGTGAGAGAATTGGGTCGGGTGCTTCGCATATTCTTTGAAGCGGCCACCCGCTGGTCTGGATAGTAGTGTGATGGAGGACTTCCTGGGAGAGGAGTCGAAGGCTTTAGACATTGTGCGGGCTAGCAGGTGGGTGTAAGAGCTTGGGAGAAACATTTGCAAGAGTTTGGCTAAGGGGAGAGGAAAAAGTGAGGAAATAGAGAGGGGGGGCCATATTTGTAGTATTGGGAGAAGGGCACGGACATGGAAAGTCCAGGGAACATACATGCGACTATCAAGGAATGGCATGGGAAGTGGAGCAAACAGGCATGGTAGTTGGCCGGTGTGAGCGAATGGGCACAGGATTTCAACAAACGGGAGTGGGAACATGAGAGAACAGGCGTGTCTCTGGACTGGGTAAGCGAACATGCGTTAGCTCACAAAATCAGGAAGGAACTGCGGGCGGAAGACTTGGAACGATCGTGGGCTTGGATAAGGGGTTGGCCGCAAGCTTAAATCGAATGAGCATAGCAACTTGTTGAAGAGGGAACGGACGTGGACGGGTGTGGCATTTCAAAAGTGGAGGAAGGAACAGTCGTGGCAAACTTCAAACGGGCATGGGAAAGTTGGAATGCCCGTGGCTTCTTCTTCTCTCTTTTTTTTTGTGCACCCTATAATAGGTTTTGTACACAAAGGTTATGCTACTAGCACCCCTTTGCGGGTTTTGTACTGATCGCAAGCCAAATTTGCCAAGACAGGGAGTTGATTCCAATTAGGTGTTGGCGAGGTAGTGGGAGTTACCTCCTTGAGGAATTCGGGAGTGGTTGGCAAGGAAGTACCTGAGGCTGATGGAGCTGATGATGGCATTGTTGTACCCTATGGTGGCAGCCTTACAATGAGTGGTGGGGGGGTTGTTGACGTTGAAGGTATGTCTATAAGGAACTCTGTCAGCAACAACAACATGTGGATTTTAGTTTGGAGTTTCTACTTACCTTTATCCTGAGGAGTAGTCATTATGGGGGCAAGTGATGCCTTGGGCATCCATTTCAGGGTAGGGTACGACTAAGTGACATGAGGTTGATGTTTGTGTTGGGGAGTTTTGGGGATCCAAATGTGAGGATTGTCCTCATAGAAGTGTTGGGCGCAGAGAAGAGGTTCCAAGATCCACCAAAGAGTTGATTTTGGAGGTTGACATGGGGATGGTTTAGGGGTATTAACATACTAGTAACATAGTACTGACATATAGTACTAACATAGTAATAGCATAGATCTAACAATAGTAACATAGTACTAGCATAGTCTACAATTTGTATATGGAGATGAGAAAGGGAAAAGTAACTAATTTTCAACAATTACCACAATGTGGAAATAACAAACCACTAGATTACTACCAAAAGTTGATCATAGCCCAAATTACATAGCCAGAAAGGGCCAACTCAGTAAAATCCAAATTACAGTCAGCAAGGGAATGGCATCTATTTAGCACGCTCTTCATCTCGGTAGAGCTATCCTTGTCCCCTCAACCTTCTTCCCAACACCATCCTTCTTCACAGCACCATCCGAATCATCATTTTCATCATCCCCTCAACCTTCTTCCCAGCACGATCCCTGTACAGTCTTGCAGGTCCCCGTCAGGCACTCCTTATACTTGTATTTAGGCATACTGAAGATTAATTTGAAATAGTGAGGCTGTAGAGTGGCTGTAGAGATGAAATTGCATTCCTTTATAGGAGAGAAGGCCTTGAGTGGAGACTTCCCTTGAAATGAAATGTGTGTGAATGTGAAGTGACAGGGTGGCCGCGCAAAGATGGAGGAGAAGAGATAGGGCGCAAAGATGGAGGTGAAATTGAAGAAAGGCATATTCAGGCACGCCTTCAATTAATTAATTAGTGCCGAGCCTGCACTAATTAATTAAATGAATTTTAAGGTTTAAACCTTTGCAATCAAAGGTTTAAACCTTAAACCTTTTTCGCACTCTCTCCCTCTCTCCCCTTCGAGAAAATTCACTCACTGCCACGCATCAAATCATATCCACTCTAAGGTTTTGGCCCCATATCCCCAAGTCATATCCTCTCTAAGGTTTTCTAAGGTTCTTTTCTCTCAACTATTTAATTAATAGCAAAGAAATATTTTGGTCCCATATTTAGGATTTAGACGTTTTTTAAAACGCGGAGAAGGATATGATATTAGCAAAACAGGAACAGTACATGAGACCATTAGTTGTTAACTATTATAAGGGGTCAATGTGTCCTAGTTCACTCTCATGTAGGAAAACCGTCGCTCGCTATTCCTAAGCTCTTTGATGTGGTTAAGCAGGTCAACCATGTAGGCAGCCACCTTGCCAATCTTGTCCTTCAATTGACCTTCTTCAGTGTTACTGAAGAATTAAGGCGTGAGACATTACCTAGGATGTGTTCATGCACCTTCGGAGGGACACGATAAACTGTTGTGTACCCTTTGACCTTGTGCTTTGCTTGTAACATTGGAAACTTTATTGCAAGTATTGCATCAGCATGTAACATAGCTGTAGGTGCTTCCCTTAGTAAGGCATAACTATTTTTACATTGTGGCAATTTAGCATAATAGATACCATGCACCACTGCATCTCCAATGTTGAAAACATTACCCCAACCATCCTTCACTTGCTCTGAGAGAACTGTCTTGCCTTGTTTGCATAGCACAATGTAGTAATCCTCATTGTCTTTGTTCGTAGGAGACTTTAGCACTACCAGGTGGTCTCCAACCTCCAACATATCAGCTAATTGGTCCTGCTATAGACAATTTCATCCTGCTCCACAACTACTGTATTATTGTCCTCTCTATCAGGCTCTAGCTTATGCAACTTCCATGGTTGTACATGGCTTATATTGATGCACTTGTCCCAAGATTCATCACAACACAGAAGGAAAAAAAGCATGACAAACTTCGAAACAAAACTTGTGTAGGGTCTTTACGACTGAATCCCAACACACAATGGGTTTTGTGAGTACCTTTGACTGTTTGGCATGCGTATGCATTGCTTCTGTCGATATCATTGATCTTCACCTTCACAAAAAGCCTTTGCTTTCCATCATCTGCCATCTTCCAATTCAACCATTCAACAACATCATGGACAATCTGTAGCTTAACACCATTTGCATCCAACTGCTCAGCTCTGTTAGAGCATGCTTTATCACAGCACCCACAACATCATGCTCTCTCTTACCATGCCCAGTACCAAAGTAGTTCCATAGCATTCGACTATTGGTTAGTGAATAGTACTTGTAATAACCAAAAAAATAAAATTTTGTTGATTTTTGCAGAGCAATACTGATTTTTTACATACAGAGACTGTGCTAAAATAGTACTAACACAAAGTACTAACATAGTACTAACATAAACTAACACAGACTAGCACACAGAGTACTACCACAGACTAACACAAACTAACACAGAGTACTAGCATAGTACTAGCACAAACTAACACAGAATACTAACATAGTACTAACACAGACTAGCACAGAGAGTAGCACAGAGTACTACCACAAACTAAGACAGACTAGCACAGAGTACTACCACAAACTAACACAGAGTACTAACACAGAGCAACACAGACTAACATAGTACTTACACATAGTACTAACATAGTACACATAGTACACACACAGACCAGCACAGAGTACTACCACAAACTAACATAGAGTACTAACATAGTAGTAACACAGACCAACACACCTTTTTGCAATGAAGTAAAATGGTCGTGCTGGCTTAAATTGAAATGCTTCTCCATCCGACCAAACCCAATGCCTTGTAAACTTCAGTCCTTGAGACAGAAGACGTTGATAATGAAGCTTAAAACAATGTTGAGAACAAACAATGTGTCATGCTGTTTATCATCCAAAATATAAATGACGGATTGCTTCTTTAAATTTCCATCCTCCTTCCAATAGTAAATTTGTACCAATATTGTACACTGGTCACTATACCAATGCATGGATTGGATTTTGTTCTGCACCTTGAAGGTATAATTCTCGGCAAAGTCAACAACAGACATCACCATATCATCTGGCAAATTCTTCAAGCATTCTTTGAATTGAGAAGCTGCATAGGCATTGCACTTTTCCTCTTCATTCGGCCTATTCGGCCTGCAAACCATACACAAGCAATCACATGCATCTCCATGTAATGATTTTGTATCGATCCTCATGGAATTCACAGCAAGCCACATTAAATCAATTCTCCATGTAATGATTTTGTATCGATCCTCATGGAATTCACAGCAAGCCACATTAAATCAATTCTTGTATGGTAAACACAACAGCACGTATTTCTCTCCTTGAGTTTTCTAACAAAATAAGGCTTTTGGCTCTGAAAAGCACAAAAGCCGATGTTAATAGAGAGATATTGTTCTTTGAAGTTCATGAAGAATTATGCTTGCATAACCAAAACAAAAAATTTACAAAATCAAGAGTTAGTAAGTATGAACTCTGATACTACCAATACTAGTTTCCGAGTGGTTTAAGTGTTGATACTGCTAGTACTAATAGTACTATTAGTTTTAATCGTACTAATAATCTGAATAATTTGGAGAAGAAGATCAAAGAGGTAATATCATTTTGAAGATAATAATGATGTAGATAGTTCCCTTGACTCCCTTTGGCAGAAGCAGAAAGCAAAACTTGGCCAGTGATTAGTTTAGGTGCTGAAGGGAGTTTTGATTGATGTATCTCTTCTAATGCAAGATTTTGTCTATACTTGGATAGCAATTTAAGGAGACAAATTTCCTTTCCTAAGAAAAAAATAATGATGTAGATATACCTCGCTGAGCTCCAAGTAATGTACGGGATGAACTCTGTAGTTTTTTCGACTTATCCGTTGCCTGCAAACATCCTTCTTGTTTGGAGACACCCTTGTGTTGCTTGTCCAAAATTGAATGACAGAGTGAACAACCTCTTCACTTAGACAATCATTCTTGCGTTTGCGACCTTCTCCCACCCATTTGAACTGTTTAGCTTATACATCAACACGATGTTTCTTCAAATTTCTTGGTTGGATACCAAGGGCTTTAGCAACTCTCCTATCACTGTATTGTTTTTTTGTCGCATTGTTAGCAACCATGTGAAGTACTGCTCTCTTTGCAGCTAGCTTATCTGCACTTTCCACGCCTTTGACCATGCTCAGTGATGTCTTTATGTTCTCTACAATCGCCTCCGAAATCATCTGGTTAGGAAAGATTATCTTTTTCACAATTTCTTGTAGTTATGGATGTCGTAAAATCCCACCAAGAATTTTTGATCGTCCTTCTCTGTCAAAACTGCTAGTAACATTGAGGAAGTAACGCACTACTGTAGACAATGCAAGACCATGCTTGTTCCTGTCCAAGCACTTTGAATATCCGCCTAATGATCCCGCGGACATGCATGACTCAGTTGGATGTTCCATACAAATGAGATATCTAGAGAGAGAACAAGCGGGGCAGGGGGAGAGGCAGAGGCAGAGAGAGAGGAGAGGAGGGGCAGAAGCATGGTAGTGGCAAAGTAGGAGAGAGCTTCTGAGAAACGAGAATCATGCAAATGGGGAAGATCGAGCACTCAATGAAGTCGAAGCGAACTACCATCATGCACGTCCAAAATTTCTTTAATTGCGAGAGGATCTCTATTTTTAGAGTTCTAAATTTTCTTGCCATGGATCTTTATTTAGTACTAAAAGTATGCTTAATGCCTGTCAATTTTTTGCCAAAAACACTACTAAATAGATACACCGTACCATGCTTTCACCCAAGAGCACTACAACCAACTCATCAAAAAAGTAAGGGTATTGGGGTTACCTTTTATCATTAGATGAAGTGTAGATGCAAAACCCTGGCATACTGTAGAGTTGTGAGAACAGAAGATGCCAAAGAACTATCCAAATAGACCTCATCAATACATGTAAGGTTCTCTCTAAGATCTTTAATCCTTATGAGAAACTCATCCATTAAATATCTCTCATTCACATGCTCAAACTCTAACTGTTTACGTAAGTAGACCATTTGCGCCTCATTACGCACTTATTAAAGCCTAGCAAGTACATCCTAAGCATGATTTATAGTTTTGTAAAAGCGAATATGAGGAATAATGCTCCTTTTCACTGAAAGTGCCACTAATGCATGTGTCTATGCATCCCTATCATCCTACCTAGCTTGTTTCGGGGTGGAGGTATGGTGGCAGATAAAACAATTACATTAGAACTCATATCCCTCTCCAAGATACGATACTCACCATCCAAGGTGGGATACTGTGTTGGCAAGACAAACCATACCTCAATGCTAATAATAACATTCTAAATCCCTTTGGCGGCCAATACATAGCACATCAAATAAAACCACAATGGGTAGTTAGTGCCATCAAGCTTATCTCCAGCGAGAAAGCATCCCAAATACATCACTACCTATCTTTTCAACCTATAAATAACTAACCTCTGACACAAAATGTAAATATCCCAACTATTAGCAAGTATCATCAATGCCCATTAATAAATACAACTGATATGGCTGCTAGTAGACCATTGATGACAAAGGAAACTTGCAAAGCATATGAAAAATTACAAAGTGTAGAGTATGAAAACAATACTTAGTAGAAATGCAAATATCAATGATAATGCTAACGTTGTTATTAAAGCTATTGAAGATGAGCTCAAAGATGCTAATGATACTGTAGAGTTGTGAGAACAGAAGATGCCAAAGAACTATCCAAATAGACCTCATCAATACATGTAAGGTTCTCTCTAAGATCTTTAATCCTTATGAGAAACTCATCCATTAAATATCTCTCATTCACATGCTCAAACTCTAACTGTTTACGTAAGTAGACCATTTGCGCCTCATCACGCACTTATTAAAGCCTAGCAAGTACATCCTAAGCATGATTTATAGTTTTGTAAAAGCGAATATGAGGAATAATGCTCCTTTTCACTGAAAGTGCCACTAATGCATGTGTCTATGCATCCCTATCATCCTACCTAGCTTGTTTCGGAGTGGAGGTATGGTGGCAGATAAAACAATTACATTAGAACTCATATCGCTCTCCAAGATACGATACTCACCATCCAATAGAATATTAACATAGTTAACAAACTAACTATAAGATATATCTTCTACACTTAAGAACTATAGGATATACCTTTTGCACCTAAGAGAATATATCAATCTAACACAATCAAATAAACAACTCCAAGAGGATATAACAAGAGAATGAGAGCCAAGAGTTCCTGCTCTAGTACCAATTGCTAGAGTGAAGATCAAGGTACTAACATTCATATAGATACAACAAGCAAAAAGAAATATATGGAAACACAACACTCAAAGTAGATTGATGAGATGGACGTACAAGTGAAGTGACATGATAAAGTCACTTACGTAGTGCACACATACTCGGATAAAAAATCTTCTAAAGAAAGAGAAAGTACCCCAATCCATTATTAACCATGCTACACACCAATACCATATAAATGACCACAATGACTACGATGATAGGTCGGGCGATCGAAATCATGTTAACCAATAGAGTGATTAACGCTAGATAGATATAAAAAGAGATAGTCTTCATGATGATCCTCTCTCATAAAAAATGAGTATGAAAGAAGCTAATGAAAGAGGAAAACCAACAATCAAACCCATTCAAGAAACAAGCATCCATCTAACATGTAAGAATCTGATAAAGGACATACAAGCAAGAGCAAACAAGAGAAGACATCACAAGTATCGTATTGCAAGGGAATAAATGTTGCTTAGTGTATTAAATAACTTATATACAAATGACTATTTTTTACATTAGACCTGCCAAACTTAAAAATGATCCGGTAATATAAAGTCCTTTGGCTTTTTATGTTTAACACTAAGCGAAAGTATGACCGCTTTATATATTCCAATGTTATCTTAAAAAAAGATGAAGTGTCCGCTTGAGCATATAAAATGACAAATCACCTTACGACAGGTCGAGTGACTCATAATGAAACAAAGTGGTTTAATAGACTATAAAATAAAAAGTTATATTGTTTGCTCCTATCACTACGCATACTTATTGTTTATGTGCACGTATACATTGAGAATCCAATTAGAAGAAATATTGAACATATAACTTCTACAACGATATACCACATTCTCATAGTGTAGTTATTTTCATGCATCATATAATGCAAAACCTGGAATTTGTGATACTTTAAATCACTCAAAAAGCATACGATGTGGTCCCTCTAGCTTAATGTGCAACAAAAATAAAGGTCAAAAACACTGTATCCTGCCCTAGCTTAATGTGGAGCAAAACATACACACATATGCCAATAAGAAGAGAAGCGTCAAAAACACTAAAATCTGCACTTCAAGCTAAGAAAGCAAAAGATCTCACACGTTATATAGAGAGAATGAAGTTAACGCTGGCAGATCAACAAAGATTAATTTTTTTGGCGTACACCCTCTAATGTAGGATTAATTTCGTCTATGAACGTCGTCGCTAATGAAACTATCCGGCCTAGAGCCTTTCCCGAGTGAGATTTAGAACCCCTTCAATGGCTATGTCAAAGGCGTCCCGGAAATTTGCGGAAGAGTTCCCTGGCACCGTGTATATGAACCGAGGGATGGCAGCAATCAACGTCTCTCGCATCCTCTGTATCTTACGTTCTGAGAACCCCGCGAGAGTGTCTCGGATGCGCTTGCCGCTCCGCACCTCTTTCCTGTCGATGAACACAGAGTAGCTGTCGCCGTTGGCCGGGAGATGCCAACCGTACTGCAGATAGGCAGTTCGGTGCCAGAAGAAGACGG
The DNA here is from genome assembly GCF_041138505.1 of Cibotium barometz. Lineage (NCBI taxonomy): Eukaryota > Viridiplantae > Streptophyta > Polypodiopsida > Cyatheales > Cibotiaceae > Cibotium > Cibotium barometz. Next base: position 64,059,398 of record NC_141050.1, on the reverse strand, counting down.
GAATACAGCCTGCGATGAGAGAATCGAAGATGGAGCGGCGGGTGAAGCTGTCCCCGCGCGGTTGCAAGCAGAAGACGGAGTCTAAGAAGAGCTCCATCACAGGGAGGGGATGCTCGCAGCGCTGTTTAGAGCAATCGATGGACCTGCAGTGGTAAGGAAATTGCCTGCACTGGTCGAGAAGCAATCCCCTGAAATCGTTGGGGAACTGAGAGCGGGGGCCTCCGGCGTAGCTGAAGAGGAGGCTTCGCTGCACAGACCTCGCTATGGCTTGCCATTTGGCCAAATCGGAGTCGGAGCGGGGGTGGAAACTCGTAGGATATGGCACGGCTATCTCCTGCCCGTCGGAGAGGCTCTTCTCGATTATGAGACGCAGAGGGTTCTTCATCTCTGGTGTGAGGAAGAGATCGCTACCCCAGCCCGATCTTCCCCACAACCTGTTCCACAGCGTACTCTCCTCCCTCCGGAAGTCCCACGTAATCCTGCCCACCATCAAGAAATGATCCCTCCCTTGCCGCCGCTTCCAAGGCCCCTGCGCTGTAAGCCACTCCAAAAGCCCGTGGCTCAGCTCGTCGCGCTGACTCGGCTTCGAAGGCACGAACAGGTACCTTGCCACATCCAGGCCAGCGTAGAATGGCACGAAGAAAGCAGCTGCCCTCTCTGGATCGAGCGTTCTGCAAGGATGCCCCAGCATTCTGGCATGGTAAATAACTTCGCCCCCGAACTGGCTTGTCAAGTACCAGAAGCCCGTCCCCAGCCACGACGGCAGGTCCAGAGCTACACCGATCCCGTTGTTGTCGAGAGCAGGGCACAGATCTGCCCACGGAACCAGGGAAGAGCAGGCCAATAGCAGATCTGCGTTGAACTGCGGCGGCAAATCGTAGACATAGATGCGACCCGATGGACAGAATGCACCCTCAGAGTGGAGGGAGGTGGAGTTGAGGGACAGCGTTACGCCAGGGAAAGAAGAGGACGAGGAGGAAGAAGCCAGCCACAGCCGAAAGCTATGGAGGAGAAGAAAGAGTAGGAAGAAGGATGGCACCAGCAGAAGCAGGAAGCTGCGTAGAGACGATTTGGATGAAGGGAGGAGGCCGGCGAGAGGGGTGCTGCAATGGAGCTTCATGAGGACAGACGACAGCTGCTGTTTTTGCTTCTTTTCCGTCGTTTGCAGTAGGCTCGAGCTTTCTTCCTGTTGCAAGGAGGATCCGCCATCGTCGAGCTGCTCAAGGACCTGGCTACTGTTCATGGGAGCATTCAAGCTTTGCGAACACAGGGGATGCACAGGCTCGGGATAGATATGAAGCACCCCTCCCCGTCGGGGATGCACATGCCAAAGACAGGGGCAAACGGCACGAATTACTTTTAGACTATTCTTGTGCTTGGAAGTTGGCGCGCACCGCCGACGATGCTAGACGAAAACGATGCTGAAATCAGTTGAAAGACTAACAATGCTGGAATTATGGCCCTTACCCATGGGCTATCAGCAATATGAAAGGTTAAAAAAAGCCTCTAAGCACCAATCTCAAGGGCGAAAGAACGTTTTCCTAGGGAAATTGTTGACCCAGCTGGCCACTGCCTGTCAAGGATAGTGCGCCGGCCTTTAATTTTTTGTGGGGGAGAATATTTAAAATATTGTCACCCTATTGTTTACATCATTTTGCTGGCAATGGGCGGAGCGATCACTTTCACCTCCAAACCTTGGAGCCAGGGTAGGTAGGAAAGCGAGTTTAATTTTGTCTGATATATTTATAGAGAATTATGTGTTGGACTATTGGATATATTTTCGCCTCGACTATCTAATGAAATTCACAGCTCCCAAACTAGGGTAGGTAGGAAAGCGAGTTTAATTTTGTCTAATATATTTATAGAGATTATGTGTTGGACTATTGGATATATTTTTGCCTCTACTATCTAATGAAATTCACAGCTCCCAAATTGCTAAGTAGATGAGAGATTTGCTTCTATACTTATTTTTTAACATACACTAGTGGGCAACCTGTGCTTCGCATATCTTTTGAGATTCCAAATTCAAATTCTACCCAAACCTTCTCCTCCTATTCCAAAGCCTCCAAATTCTTGCCACATGGCAGCTTTGTGAAACTTTTCCTTTAGATATTATAGAGATGAGAGAAAATTTCCTATAGTATAGAGATGAGAGAAAATTTAGATAATATAGAGATGAGAGAAAATTTCCTATAGTACAATTTGCAATTTCTCCTCCCCTTCCTCCTTGCGAGTAAACCAACAAAGAAAGGGCGAGGTAGAGAGAGTGGTGGTGGCCACAAAGTAACGAAAAGGTGCGAGATTAAAAATCATTAAAGATCATTTTCGAGATTGAGGTTTGTTGGCCCCCTATTCACTAATTAACAAAATAGTGCTAATATTTAAACCTTAAAAAATACAATTTTTTCTAGATCCTCATTGCGCAAAGGTTCAAAGCATGTTATTTCTCTCTCTCAATGTGCAGAGGTTCGAAGCATGTTGTTCTCTCTCTCAATTTTAAGGTTTAAATGTAACACAAACATCCTCTCTCTCTCAGATCGAAGATCGCAGCCACACATACGTTATCTCCCTCTCTCTCTCTCTTTCGTACGTAATCGCAACACATACGTTCTCTCTCTCTCTCTCTCTCTCTCCCCCCCTCTCTCTCTCTCTCTCTCTCTCTCTCTCTCTCTCTCTCTCTCTCTCTCTCTCTCTCTCTCTGCATGTCTTGTATAGCTTCACATCTCTCTTTCTGCACACATTTCTCTCTTCGTGTGGAGGCAATGACCCTCACCTAGAATGTGGAGTTCCAAAAATTTATAAGCAAATCCTAGCACCTAGAAGATTTGATTTCTGAAAAGACCTCTCTGCCTTAATCAATTTTTCACGTCTATAAGGCTGTAAAATCAATTCCCCTAAGGCTTTACTCTAAGGTTTTGATAACACCTACCACTCCCATTAATTAATTAATGGGAGAGAAAATTTAACACCCATTATATCCACTAAAAGTTGACTAACTAAAAGTTGCATGTTGTCCTACTGTTCGATTATTATATTAATTAGTCCCCCATTTTAGTAGGTAGACCTGTGCTTCACACATCTTTTAAGATCTCTAAATTCAAATTCTACCCGAACCCCCTCAAACCTCGTGAACTTCCAAATTTTGCCATGTGGCAAGAAGTCCACCCGGACACAATGTGTGCTCATCCTCTCCAACCTAATAAGCACTCCTTATCTCCACCAATCTACGCAGCAACAACCACCTTCCCCCAAAGCAAATAATATGCCGCATATGCTAGCAGCCACCAAGTGTGACAGAGCTCTACTTTTCTATGTGTGGGAAGGGAGAGAGAAAGAGAGGTGCATGGCCCTACCATAGGCGATGTCGCTACAACCCTACCTTAACTGTACGAAGGGGCCGTTCCCGATGCCACTTCACGTTTGGTTATTATTAACGTGAGAAATCGACAGGACCAAGTGAATTAGTGTACCATTGGTTTGCCCCTTTCCAATTCGGAGTGAGATTTCTGGCGTTCCCAAACCCCGTATAGACATGTGAGGGAGATAAACTACAGGTTAGGTTAGGGTTTGTAGTATGTATGCATCTATATCTATATCTATATTACTTGTAACTTGCCATGTGGCAAGCAAAGGAGAGCCCCACTTGGCAAGAGAAGGAGAGATCTTTCACATGAAGGAGAAAGGAGAATTTTTTTTAATTTTTATAAGTATTTTTTACACATGTCTACATGCATTGGGGCTCACAATTAGTTGTCACCATCAAGTCATTTGCTTATTGAATGAGTATATATATATGTATGTATGTATAAGAGAGTTTCACATTTTTGAACTTTTAAAAAGGAAGTTCTTTTCCACAAGCCTAGATGCACTGGGGCTCACAATTAGTTGCCACCATCAAGTCATTGGCTCATTGAATGAGTTACTTGTAACCTACCATGTGGCAAGCAAAGGAGAGCCCCACTTGGCAAGAGAAGGAGAGATCTTTCACATGAAGGAGAAAGGAGATTTTTTTTATATTTTTATAAGTATTTTTTACACATGCCTGCATGCATTAGGGCTCACAATTTGTTGTCCTCACCATCAAGTTATTTGCTCATTGAATGAGTATATATGTATGTATGTATAGGAGAGTTTCACATTTTTGAACTTTTCTAACTAACCATTTGGCCACCAGTCTGTTAGCCATTTCAGTAATGTTGATGATGCCCAATCCACCTTTCTCCCTTGGGAGAGTACATATCTTTCAGCTTACTTTTGGGATTTTTGTCTTCAAAGGGTCCCCGGACCAGAGGAAGTTCCTACAAAGCCTTTCAATACTTTTCAGTGCTCTGTCAGAGGGTCTCCAGCATGAGAGAAAGAATAGTGTGGCCGGGATGAGGAAGTGGTTAATTACCAGAATTCTGCCTCCCATTGATAGGTGGCATCCTCTCCATCTGTCAAATTTCCTTTGTAGTTGATTGGAAATCCACTCCTACCATTGGTTGATGGTCACCCCAAACCCCATTGGGATGCTCAAGAGTCTGAAGATTTGGCCTTCTTTGAGAATTTGGCATCCTGTATCAGAAAGCCATTGGGGAGGGGGTTTCAGAAGCACCCTAATGCCCGTTTTGCTATGATTGATCATAGAGCCTGAAGCTTTACAAAAGATCTCAAGACATTCCTAGAAGTTTTTAAGTGAGCTGGGATCATTGTTAACTAGTGCATTAGTGTCAGCAAATTGTTGGAGGCACATTTGACCAACTCCCATTGGGAGCTAGATTCCTTTGATGTGGCTAGCCTGCATTCTCTTCTAAATCAACCAGATCAACCCATCTACAGCTATGGCAAAGAGGAGAGGAGCTAGCGGGCAACCTTGTCTATGGATCTATGGAGGGTGATGGGTTCAGGGAGCATGCCGTTCATTGAAACTTTTGCCCCTGGCATTGTCAAAGAGGGTGGAGACCTAGTGAATGATTCTTATATGGCTGAGGAATCCCTAAGCTTCTTTTACCGCTAGTGACCATCTCCTGGCTGGAAGATATTTACCTTGGAAGTGCCTGTGCCAAATTTCTTCCACCCCTGCTTTGACAAAAGCAATTCAAATAAAGCTGGGTCAGTGCCCTGATCTAATTTTAGAGTCACTTTTTTCCAGTTGTACTAAAATAGGTTGGTGGTCTGAGAGGGCTATGTCGGTGGTCTGAGAGGGCTATGTCAGTGGCTAAAGTTACTTTGGCCTTTAGGTATCTGTTTGCAAAGGTTGGAGGCTAGGTAGCAGCAGCCCAATCTTACCTTTCTGAGCAGGTTCTCGTGTCTATTATTGTTCCAGGTGAAAAAAAAATTTGGTCTATGTCCATTAGGTCTTGCAGCCCTATAAGATTCTCCCAGGCCCTCTTTTCCCTTCCTGAAATTAAGATTCCTTGACATTGGTATCTGTCATTTGGGGATTCCACCATGTTGAAATCTCCAATTAGTACCATAGGAGGGGGGAGGCTACAGAGGGAGCTCCATAGTTCTGTTCTAGAACCTGATGGCCCCAAGGCCTAAACGCTAACACATGTCAAGGGGTTTGGGCCTCCTATATCTATAGCCACCCATTTATTAATAGGGTCAGTGAAGGTTTTTGAGACCAATGGTGACAGATTGGGAGAAATCCCTATTGCTGTACAGCTATTGCTGTACAGCCTGGTCCTTGGGCATGGTTGGTACAGTACCACACAAAGTCTTTTGCTATACCTTTGAGTCTTTTGAAGATGTCTGGAGAGAGGAGCATTTTAGTTCTTGAAGGCATATAATATCCGACTTTAGTTGTTGAGCTTTAAGCCATTGTCTAATGATCATTGCTATAGAGGGCTCAGAAAGCCCTTTGACATTGAATGACGTGATCCTCATTTTTTATGAGAAGAGGTTTTCCTAAACTCCATTGTTCTACGTATCTTATCAGCTGGGGGGGTAAAAGCCAGGTTGGCAGGTCTTCTTCTTTCCTTTGGATCATTCTCAGGTGGTGAAGGGAGGGGGAGTCTCTCTTCCTCAGCTTGGGTTAAATGGGTATCAGCCATTTCTATGTTTTCCATATGGTTGTAAAGCTAAATGTCCAAATTGTTGACTTCGAAAATTAGAGGGTTTGGTCCTGGCAGGGTTTGTAGCTGGGTGTCCATCACAAATCCCTCTTCATCATTTTATGAGTCCTCCATGGCTGGACGTTAAAGCATGTCTTGAGGGGGGTCATTCACATCTGCAAGGAGTGTAGTGAATCGATTGCCATTTTTCGATCCGATCTCTGGTTTGACAAGTTTAGGTTTGCCAGTGTTTCTCGCTTTTCTCTGCACTGTTTTAAAGCCATTATCTTGCTTATTAGCCTTAGCAAGGGTCTGAGGTTGAGCCTTAGCCGGTAATGTTTGATAAAATGGCCCTTAAAGCCACAGTGGAAGCAAGCATTGGGAAGCTATTTGTATAGCACCCTTTGGTGAATAGTATTTCCTCCCCCAACATGAATGATGATATTTTCGGTTAGATCTTGATTAAGGTCTATCACGACCAGTATTTGGGGGTGCCATCTAGGGTTAAATTCTTGTGCTGGTCTCACACCGAGGGTTTTCCCTAATGGAGCCACCAATCTTTTGATCAGCGGCGGCGGCGGGTGTAAAGATGAAAGGGCAAATTGGGAAGTTCCACCCAGACCGGACAAAGGGATGGCTTAGGCCCATCCGGGATGAAGTCAGCCATCCACCTGAACAACACTAAGGGGACGTTCCTAATCAACTTAGCGCATTTAGCGCCATCTCCTTCTCTTTGAAAAGAAATACAAAGTAGTTGTTCGGGAGGAATTGTACAAAATCAACAGTGATCCCTCTCGGGGACCATTCGTGGTTGATCCACGATCTGAGAACCTCTACAGGGGGTCTAGCCCCAAATATCAGTCCTACAAGGGCCCTGCCCTAGTAGTCTATCTCCAAAAGCTTCACATCCTCCTCAGGCAGGGAGATGGAGATGGACTTACCTTCTTGCTTGAGAGAGCGATCGAGCACTGTGTAGCGGTACGGCGGCGGCGAGGTGACGGCGGCTCCTCCTTCACTGCTGCGACGTGGGAATCCTTCACGGCGATAGTTAGAGCGGTGAGTGACACACCCTTGCATTTTGTTTGAGCTTGCTTTCATGGTTGTATACTTGCAGCCATTCGTGGCTCGCATACGGTGTTCGGCAAGTCCCCAGCTATGCGGCAAAAGCGCACATTTTTGGCGCCGCTACCGGGGAGATGCCCTGCACCAAGCTCCAGTTTGCAGCTCGGGCTGCTGCGTGAAGTGAAATTTACATTATAGGAAAGGCGACTGTGTGTTTGTTGTTGAGGTGTTTTCATTTTTTGCAATCTGTTTCTGCAATTTATCTTCTGCAACTCTGCTTCTTTTGTTATTTTTCTGTTCTGCGTGCGTTCTGTTCTCTGGTTTTCTACGTGTGAGGGGGGATTTCTGAATCCCCAGGCCTGCGCTGTGTGCAAACTGCGCTGCAGCAGCAAAGTTTGAACCCTAGAAAGAAACCCTAGAAAACTTATCCCCAAAAAAATTAATTTTGAAAAAAAAAATAAATTATTTTTTAAAGCAAAAAAACCAAACGTGTGGAGAGGAAAGATTTTTTATTTGGAGAAAAAAATTTTGAAAAGAAAAACCCCCAATTGACCCCGGCCTTGGTCTCGATCTTTTGATACATATATATAGGAGAGTAACCTCCATAGCTTTCTTTCAAGTGAGAGCGTATGGAAAGTTGAGCCCTATATGTAGCCCACTCCCCAAGGAGTGAAGTGAGCATGTGGGATAAAGCCTTCACCCTTTCCTCCACAAGCAAATAGGCCTTCACCCTTTCCCCCACAAGGAAACAGACTGTTTTGAGGACTACAGGAGCTCTGGATAGGCGAACACGGTGCTGTATAGCACGCTAGGACCCTTTAAACGATACGCTCGTTTCGAGCTATCACACGCCCTAGTCCAGGTTTGACCATAAGTAAGGGGGTAAAAAACCAGTTAAAAACAATATAAAAACAAGTAAAAACGGGGTGCGACACCTAAGAAACCACTTGTGTGGGCTTCAAAGGTAGTCACCAACGCCCGTAGGGTACCCACGTCACATGCATCTATGCTCTGGTCGGGTACTAGAGCCTGAGCCACTAGAAAGCATTTCAGTTTACGTAGGCTCACACCATCCCTCCACGTTGGCATCTTGGCCTTCGACTGGAACCCAAGCGAGTGCAACCCAAGATCCATGAATATTGGATAGTGACTCGTCCTCTGACTCAGAAGCCATGGAAGGGCACCCTACCAAGAACCCTAAGGAGACAAGCCAAAACATGCCAGTTTGGGCCCCACAACCCAGATCTAGCATGTTTAGTCATCTAATAGAGACCTTTAGTAGAGCTACACGCTCTGAACATGTAACAAGCGAAGTAAATGAAGAAGGAGGGGTAGTGGATTCGCCATTCACATCTCATGTAGACCCTACCCTCCCAAAGAGTGTCCATGTGGATATTCTACCCACTTCGTTTAATGAGGGCCCTACTGAGCTACCACCTTCACATCTCATGTAGACCCTACCCTCCCAAAGAGTGTCCATGTGGATATTCTACCCACTTCGTTTAATGAGGGCCCTAGTGAGCTACCACATTCCGACGCGCCTCCTAAAGTAGAGGTCCCTAGAAGCCAACCCATAAGAAGTGACATTGCGTCCACTTCAAGAGAACTGTTTGGCACACCAAGTGTGGATGGGATATTTCTCAATAAAAATTGGCAATATGATCTACACACAGAGACTTTAACTGACCTATACACGGGCTACACATACCATGTAGGTTGGTTAGAAGTCCTACGATCTACATCTAGCGCCACTAATCTAGAGGAGCAACAACAAATGATATGTGAGTTATTCATAGAACTATCCAAATTGAGAGGCAAAATAGGGGAGTGAACTTAGGTTCCACTGGCCCTATGAGATTTTTGGATACAGGCAAGGCCAAACAACCAAACCTATCATAATTGGGGACTCCCTCAGTGAGTCCCATAGACCCTTCATATGTTGTTTCGCCTGGAGTCTCAATGCAGGTTGAGCCCACGAGCAGTAACTTTAGCTTTCCAACCTTGGCTCAACTTTTCATCCTAATGATGAGCATAACGGAAAGTGCACCTGTTACCGCTGTAGTTAGTACGACGCCGCTACCTAGTGGAACAGTACATACAACAGGGTGGGCCAGTGCCTATCGACCATATGTACCTATTGCTACTCATGCTCATGTAGCTCCTACGCCTCTTAGTATGCCAATGGCGTATGCTCCACGACCACCTTATCACAACCCTTATCCAAGAGGAGCTAGGCCTAGTCACATATCATATCCTACGTCATTTGCCAACATACCCAGACCAATGCCAACTCCTATCAGCCAGGCTATCCCAGAAGTGCCTCCACTAGCTACGCCTGCTCACCTAGGTGATCTCGCAGCGTTTGCTCAGACGATCGGACGATCTATTGTTGCAGAAAACATGCGGGGCATGCCTGAGAGAGAACCTAGAAGCAAGGCAGTACAAGTGGCTAAGCTCACTCAAAACTTCAGTGGTAACGAGGATGTTAGGAAGCACATTGAAGTCTTCGAACACGTGTGTGATTCCTTGGAAGAGCACAATGAGCTGCATAAGTGTAAAGCCTTAGGCTTAACCTTGAGTGGGAAGGCCGGAGATTGGTATCAAACCTTAAGGGTTGAAGAGCGTACTCACTACCCCACTCTCAAGAGATTGTTCTTGAAAGAATACATACGTGAGGGTGTGCTTTGGGGAGTAGCATCTCAACTCCAAAAAGCTGAATGCCAGGAAAAGGGGAGTCAGTGAGAGACTTTATAAGTCGATTGAAGCATCTAAATTCTCGCTGCACTCCCGATGAGCACTTCAATAATAACCAACTGCTCGATAGATTCATCCGAGGATTGCGCCACGAGGACATATACAATGGCCTAGTCATTAGAGGTCTTACAACGTGGGAAGTAGTCACTGCCAATGCAATCCAGTTAGAAGACAACTTGATGATTGCAGGTAAAAAGGTGTCTTTGGAGACAAAATCCATTAGTTCGCAAGTATCTGGGCACGAGCCAATGACGGTAAAACCTATTGCCAAGGAGCCCAAGATATCCGAAATGTCTGTGACGACCGACCTTACTAAGGCTCTCCAAGAATACTTTAGGGGTAATCGAGCTCCTCAAAATAGCCATATGTACCCAAGAAGAGAGCAACAATGGTGTTCGGTTTGCTTAGGACCACATAGCACGAGTGAATGTCCCACATTCAGAGTCAAATTCAATGGGAATTGCAATGCATGTGGTAAGTATGGCCATCAATCTAAAGATTGCCTAGAATGTTGGCAAATCAGGCACCACTAGCCTGGTCAAACACACCTCAAGTACCCACGCTAATGCCTGCACAACCTGTCGAGCAACTGTCACAACACATAGTTCTAAGGAATCCGAATGTAGTCTAGTCTGTGCCGTTACCACACTGCCAGTGCTAGGACCACAACCTCCATATCCAAGGATTACCCCAATAAACCAAATGGGTTGTGAGTCACATAGTGCGTGTGGGGATTATGAAGAGGAGATAGACCCCACTGTTTCATATGGGATTGATACGTCTGAAATGATTCGCCAGTACTACATGGAGGATCATTTCGGGCAAGTCAAGCCTGTATATCAAGCGGCTGCTCTCGCCACAAGAGGGCAAAACCTTAATACCTTGGCGAGGAGACCACCTCTTCAATGCTACGAGTGTGGTGGACCGCATTGTGTAGCGGAGTGCCCTAATAGGCTACAAAAGATCGCTACTCAGATGCAACCAAATCAAGGGAGCACATCGGGAATGCCAGTACTTACATGTAATCATTGTGGCATAGATCATTTGATTGCTCAATGTCTACATAATCCTAATGCACCCAAGATTACACCATTGAATTTGGTTGAGGTCACCAACCAGGCACGAGAAACCATACCTGTCGTACCCGTGAATGTAGTTACACGGTCAATGCTTCAAAATCAAAACTACATTCTCGAAGAGAGGGATACTGCATCAATTGCTCGAGCAAAGAAAAAGAAAACACGACGAAAGAGATCGCTTAATGCCACGAGCTCCAAGCCTAGTTCAAAGACTAACATAGGGACAGGAGACGACCTCGTGTATATGAATGATCCTGAAGATGATTCCGATTCAATAGAAACCATGGGGACCAAAGCCACTCCCTTAAGGGAGGATCGCACTCGGGAGCTCAACGAAGGAGAATCAAGCGAACACATAAATCAGGGGAAACAAAAGGGAAACTTCCTCGGCCCCACAACCAAGTCAACTAATGCCCTCTAGGCCACCCAAACTGACTGAGACTCCCAAAGACAAGCCACGTGGGCCAAAGACCCTCAAGAAAAAGATTGAAACTTACCCGAACCCAGTTGAGGAGATTGAACAAGTGCAACACTTAAGGGGTTTGGTGGAAGAAACACAAAGAGAACTGGAGCCAAACCCAAGAAAAATCAAAATTCCAGACACAGTGTTTCCTACACAAGTTCAGCCTCACAGGAACCATAAACCGTTAGCTATACCTAGTATCATTCGGGAAGAAAGTGAGGATAGGACATCAGGAAGTGGGCAAACACCCTTTTTGCTGGAAAGAATGTTTAGTGAGGGAATGCCTGACCCCATCAAAGAGGAATTGATTCCATCTTCACCAGTCCCTAGTCAAGGGGAGATGTCTCGAAAAGTACCGTTGAATGTGTCCAAGCTAATGGATTTCATGTCCTCTGAAATCAGAACCACGATCATATCCAAATTATACGGAGATCTTGAGCTATTCTTAGCTCTTCAGGCATTTCTCAATGGAGAACTAAAGGCAGGGCTACCACAATTTGCAAATATGGATAGACCCGACACGCTTCAAGATGAAGGGGAACATTGGGATCTACAACCCAACCTAGATGAAGATTCGGTCGTTGAAATACCTATTAACAAGTTGGGACAGTACTTTGAAGGTGACAAATCTAATGCAACCCTCCCCATTACTACCAAGGGATTAACTCTAAAGGGAATCCTTGATGGTGGTGCTGGTGTGAGCATTGTGACTAAAAACTGTTGGGAATCTATGGGGAAATCTCACCTCGAAGTCACAAACATAGTGGTTAAGATGGCAAACGGAACTATTGCTAAACCTGTTGGAATGTTAAAAGACCTTAAGATCAAGGTTCTGGGGTACAAGGTAAGACATACCTTCATTGTAATGGATTTCTCCAAGCATCCTATGTCATATCAAATGATCTTAGGATGTCCTTTCATGAGGGAAGCACAAATGGTACATGATTGGTCGAAAAACCTTGTCTACTTACAATTCCAGGACTCTGTCATTCGAGTTGATCTTGAGAATGGTCGTGCACATCCCTTAGGAAGCAAGGTTATCATTGATAATCGATCGGATACCACTATTCACTCTGCCCCATTAAGGTATTGCTATACATGCAAAAAAGAGACTGATGATGGGAAAGATTCTCCTTATATGGATGTCCTACCGGTTATGACTGAGTCAGATAACGTGGATTGGGTACACCTAGGCAACCGTAGACACATGGGGAAATAGAGGCACAAGTTGGGTAACACCTGAGGGGGGGCAAGATATGCCACCGTTAGTGCCAATAGACATGATAGGTGTTATGCACTTGACTCTTGATGGCGAGAAAGTGGCAAACTCCACTGACACTGAAAGCAGCGAAGACTCTGACCAATGCAACTCTGAGTATGAATCTCAAGAAGAAACTGACCCTGAGCCTGATGGGGGGGATGAATCAAATATTCACCCAAATGTGGAAGCAATGTGCTCAAGGCCTAGGACGGTGACCTCCTGGAGTTCATCCGAAAAGTGAGGGGCACACAAGTGAAAATCGACCAAGTGAGTTCGAATCTGACAGAAAGAAAAATCAAAAACTTGGTAAGAAGAAAACGAGACATAAGCGCCAACGCTATTGAGCTAATTACGCACTGCAATAAACAAGGAGAGATCCACTGCAGAATGGCTTAGTTATGTAGGAGCTATTGACGCTCATCGGAAGCTACCGAATAATTGGGGACAATACCTCCAAAGTGTCAAGTGGTGTATTCCCCAACCTCATGACATCGCCCAATTAGAAATCGAAGAGAAGCCAAAACTAATTCGTACTGCAAGAAGGCGGCAAAACCAAGAGTTAGCTCAGCAACAAAAGGAGGCGGAATTGAAAGAAAAAAGCATGGCACAACAAGAACCAGTAGACTTACACCCCGCACCCGAGCATTTCAAATCATTCACCACCACAGAGGGGAACGTAAAGTGGTCTACACAAAAGCCCACCGAACGCCTACCAATGGGAGTAGCGGTGTCTACGATGGCCCTGCGGTAGTTAAGGAGATAGACTTAGCAGATCCGGGTGAGGAGTCTAAACCAGTTTTTATTGCTCAAGACCTCACCCAGTCAGAGGAAGCTGCACTTAAGAAGCTTCTTAAAGAATTCAAGGACATATTTGCTTGGACATATCATCATGATATGAAGGGTGTTCCACCCTCGGTGGTGTAACACACGATTCCAATGATTAGCACTGCTAAACCAGTCCAGTAACGTCCCTACCCAATGAATCCTAAGTACGCAAAGATTGTACAAGAGGAAATTGAAAAGCTTGTAAAATGTGGATTCATATACCCTATTGAGCACTCAGAATGGGTTTCTCTGATAGTCATCGTACCAAAGAAGAATGGGAAACTTAGAGTGTGCGATGATCTCAAAAAGGTTAATGCAGCCACCAGGAGGGATCATTACCCCTTGCCATATTCTGAACATGTGCTTGAAAGAGTGGCAGGCAAGGAAGCATATAGCTTTTTAGATGGGTACTCGGGTTACAATCAGATCACAATTGCAGTCGAGGACCAAGCTAAAACAGCATTTATCACGGAGTTTGGAGTGTTTACCTTTCGCGTCATGGCTTTTGGCTTGACCAATGCACCTGCAACATTCCAACGATTGATAAACACGGCCTTTAAGGAATATCTAAGGGACTTCTGTGAAGCTTTCTTAGATGATCTTTGTGTTCATTCCTTCATTCCTCTTGGGACAAGCACTTGATGTGTTTACAAAAAATATTTGAAAGGTGTAGATTATATCGCATCTCATTGAATCCTTTCAAAGGCCAATTCTGGGTTAAACACGGAGTTATCTTAGGGCATATAGTGTCCAAAAATGGGATTTCCACTGACGAGAGTAAAATCAAGGTCATTCTGGAATTGCCCCCACCCACCAACTATAAGGGAGTCCAACGCTTTATGGGCCACATTGGTTATTATCAAAGATTTATTCTATTCTTCGCTGAGATAGCTCGACCATTGTATAAGCTTCTCATCGAGTTTATTTGGATGGAAGAATGTGACCGTGCCTATGAGCTATTAAAGAAGGCCTTGGCGAGTGCTCCAATCTTGAGAATGCCTAACTGGGATTTACTCTTCCATGTGCATATTGATGCATCAAACTTTGCTATTGGGTGTGTGTTAACTCAACCTGGAGAACACAAGCTAGACTACCCCATTAGCTTTGCTAGTCGTCGCCAGTTGAACGATGCTGAGATGAACTACACCACTACGGAGCGAGAAGGGTTGGCAATGATATATGCAGTAAGGAAATTTCGTTATTACCTCCTTGCCACCAAGTTTGTTTTCTATGTGGATCATCAAGCATTGTTGTATTTGGTAAACAAACCATGCTCCATAGGAAGAATCACACGATGGCTATTGATTCTTCTTGAGTTTGATTTCACTGTTGTTGTGAGACCTGGCAAAAAACATGTTATGGCTGATCATTTGTCTCGCATACCTAATGGTGAGGCTCCTACAGGGGTTGATGATGACTTACCTGACACTTCCCTGTTCATGGTGGAGACAATGCCTGAATGGAGTGAGAAGATTGTTAACTTTTTGGTTAATGGCTTTCCACCCAAGGAGCTTCGTAAAGATCTAGCTCGAAAGCTGATCAAAGAATGCGAACCCTATTGCCTGATAGCCGGGACTCTTTATAAAAGAGGAAAGGATGACGTTCTTAGGCGTTGTGCCCGAGAGGCTATACATTTTGCAAGAGGCACATATGGGTGTAGCTGGTGGTCACTTCTCAGGAGACTTAACTATGCAAAAGATCTTACAATCAGGGTATTGGTGGCCCACTATGTTCCAAGATGCATCACTCTTTGTGAAGGGATGCAATGAATGCCAACGATACAAGAAACCCCAGCGGAAAGATCAGATGCCCCTACATCCGATCAAAGTAAACCAACCTTTTGAAAAGTGGGGTTTAGACTTTGTAGGTCATTAGCCCAGCGGCCCACAACACACAATCTCGCTATATTATTGTGGCGACTGACTATATGACCAAATGGGCTGAAGCTAAGGCGACACGTAAGGCAGATGCGAGGACAACAGGCAAGTTCCTCTTTGAAAATATAATCACACGCTTCGGTTGTCCTTTTGAACTTGTGAGCGACAATGGTACACATTTTATAAATGAAGTGATTAAGGAGCTCACAACAAATTTCATGATATCCCATCATAAATCTACTCCTTACTATCCGCAAGCGAACGGCCAAGCCGAGAGTACCAACAAGACTTTAATCTCTGTTTTGACAAAGACAGTTGAAGCTCATCGCATGGATTGGGATCTAAAGCTTACAATAGCTTTATGGGCCTATCGTACTGCGTACAAAGTGGCTATTAATTGCACATCATTCAAAATGGTATATGGCCAAGAAGCGATCATGTCGTGGGAATTTGTCATTCCTAGTCTTTGTGTTGCTTCTAAAGAGGGTTGGGATGGTAATCTATTAGTAGAGCGTCTATATATCCTTGAGCGGCTAAACGAAGAAAGACAATTGGCTGTGTACAATGCCCTTGTGGAGAAGGATAGAAGGAAAAAATGGTTTGATCGCCACCTAAAGGACAAGGACATCAAGGTTGGGGATAATGTCCTGATGTATGGAGTGCGAAACGAAAAGAAGAAGCTCAAATATGCTGGTAAGGGACCGTATAGAGTATGTGAAATTACCCCGCAAGGTACCATCAGAGTGGAGACTCTCGACGGAGTTGAAACCATTGGATTCCTTAATGGGAGTAAATTCAAAAGATACTATGACCCCCTAAGCCAAGAGGAGTTATATGCAATCCATCAAATATGCTGGTAAGGGACCGTATAGAGTATGTGAAATTACCCCGCAAGGTACCATCAGAGTGGAGACTCTCGACGGAGTTGAAACCATTGGATTCCTTAATGGGAGTAAATTCAAAAGATACTATGACCCCCTAAGCCAAGAGGAGTTATATGCAATCCATCAAAAGAAGGCAGCTAAAGAACAAGCTGAGCTTAAGAAAATACAAGCAAGAGTTGAAGCCAAAGAACATCAATAGCGTGCTAGGCGCCAACGAGAAGCCAACTTGGAAATTACGCAAGTATATTTCGAGGAGGCAGAGGAGGATTCACTGGAATCTGACCCACCTCTAAGATACCCAATTGAGTTACAGAGTCCTTACGGCGGGGAGGTGCTGTATAATGCATTATTGGATACAGGAGCTCAACACAATTTGCTATCATATGGTGTGTGGTGTCAACTTGGAAAACCACCTTTATCCAAGAGTGCTATCCAAGTTCAAGGTATCAACAACAAGAAAACCCCTGTCTCAGGAATTCTGCACACTCCGGTTGCCTATGACAAGGGGATCGTAATTCAAAGCTTTTTGGCTATGCCTGCTAGTACCATGGAAGGCACTGTAAACTTAGGGCGCAAATGGATGTTGGCCACCAAGTGCAATATCGATTGGGCAACCAGATGAGTCACAACGCAAGAACCAACACTCAGTATAACCGCTCAAAATCCCGCTCCTAAGCCATCGACTCTGGACAAAATGTTGCTGGATAACAAAAAATCACAAAGTCCAGTGGCAAAACCATCTTTGACTGTTTGCCACCCCTCTAACGCTTCAATGCCAAGAGTGGAAACATGCAGGGTGGTCTCTAAAGCTCCGCTTACTATGCCAAAGAGTACATACAAATGGGTCCCAAAAGCTTCGTTAACAGCTACTTCCCCTGCTCAATCTCGTTCAGACAAGAAGCCTCGTAGTAGGAAGAAAACAGCTACCCACCCGAGAAAGGGCAATGCAACATCACGATGGATCCCTAAGAAATTATTAGTAGCCCAAGGGTACTACGAGGGGAATGACCAGATTTGGGTCCCTAAACATAAGCTGAATCCCTCTACATCACCTGTAAAACCTTGCAAACCAATTGTTGCCACCCCAACGACAATTCAAGATCATGGTAAGGGAAAGGTAACAGAGTGCTCCGCACCACTTCTTCCAGAGTTAGTTTGGATTCCCAAACGATATCAATCATTACCACCTAGCTCAGGAAGGGGGGAGCCACATGAAGCTTCTAGCTCCTCATGCCAGGCACATGCTGATATAGAAGTTTCTACATGCTCTACACCTACTCTTGTCAACACCCAACAAGAGACCAATGAGTCTATGTCTCCCTTTGTAAAAGTATCGTCAGAAACCATTTCCTCCATTCGTCAATGGGAGCGTACACTAACATCTCTGCAATTGG